>NW_024349122.1:184243-256808 GCF_902729225.1 Pteropus medius | reverse complement strand
AGAGAAAGATATAAAAGGCTTCCAAATAGAAAACAAAGAAGTTAAACTGTCACTATTTGTGGATGACATGATTCTCTCTATAGAAAACCCTAAAGACTCCACAAGAACACTACTAGAAACAATAAGGCAACAAGGCAACACAGTAAAGTTTCTGGATACAAAATCAATGTTCAAAAATCCATAGTATTCTTATACTCTAATAATGAAGTGTCAGAAAAAGAAGTAGAAAATATAATTTCTTTTGTAATTGCATCAAAAAGGATAAAGTACTTAGAAATAAATTCAACAAAACATGGCCCTATATGATGAAAAGTATAAGACCCTATTAAAAGAAATTAAAGAAGATACAAAGAAATGGAAAGATATTTCGTGACTTGGTTTGGAAGAATCAACATAGTTAAAATGACCTTGTTACCTAAAGCATTATACAGATTTAATGCAATCCCCATCAAATTCCTATCGGCATTTTTTAAAGAAAAGGAACAAAAAAATTATCAGATTCATATGGAAGCACAAAAGATCCCTTGTTGCCAAAATCATCCTGAGAAAAAAGAACGAGGATGGAGATATCACTCTGCCCAACTTCAAACTATACTACAAAGCAACAGTAATCAAAATGGCATGGTAGTGGTCAGAAAAAAAGACGCAAAGACCAGTGAAACAGAATCAAGAGTCCAGAAGTAAACCTTTATTTACATGGGCAAATAATTTTTGACAAAGAGCCAAAAACATTCCAAAGAAAGAAAAGCTTTTTCAATAAATGGTGCTGGGAAAACTTAAAAACCACCTGCAAAGATATGAAACTAGAATTTTAGTTATCACCACATAAAAATTAACTTAAAAATGGATTAAGGACCTTAATATAAGACTTGAAACAATAAAAAGCATAGAAGAAAACATAGGAACTAAACTCAAGAATCTTGAACTTAAAGAGGATTTTATGAATTTGATCTCAAAGGCAGGGAAGTAAAAGCAAAAATAAATGAATGAGACTACGTTAAACTAAAAAGCTTCTGCACAACATAAGAAATTGTCAACAAGAGAAAGAGACAAACATCCGAACTGTAAATTATATTTGCAAGCAATGCCTTCAATAAGGGCCTAACATTCAAAAATTACAAAGAACTCATACAATTCAGTAACAATATAAAAACAAACAATCCAACTAAAAAGTGGCAGAGGACCTGAACAACCACTTCTCCCAAGAAGATATTCTAAAAGATGCTCATCATTGCTAGATTTTAGGGAAATGCAAATCAAAACTATAATGAGATATCTACTTAGACCTGTTGGAATAGCTATAATCAACAGGACAATGAATAACAAATGCTGGAGAGGATGTGAAGAAAAAGGAACCTTCATATACTGCTGGTGGGACTGCGAATTGGTACAGCCACGATGGAAAACAGTATGGAGGTTCCTCAAAAAACTAAGAATTGATCTACCTTATGTTCCAGCAATCCTCTATGGGATATTTACCCTAAAGCCTTGAAAACCCATATCTGAAAAGATATTTGCACACTGATAGTCATAGCAGCATTATTCACGGAGGCCGGGACATGGAAGCAATCGAAGTGTCCTACAATAGATGATTGGATAAAGAAGAGGTGGTACATATATACAATGGAATATTACTCAGCCCTAAGAAGAGATGAAATACTGCCATTTGTGACAATGTGGATTGACTTCGAGATAACCATGTTTAGCCAAATAAGCCAGACAGAAAAATTCGAAAACCACATGATGTCACTTATATGTGGGATATAAACCTAGAAGTAACAAATAAACAGGACAAGCAGAGACTCATGGACATGGACAATATACCTTTGGTTGTCAGAGGGTAGAGTGGTGGGAGGAGGGGGAGGTAGATGGGATAAAAGAGTTCAAATATGTGGTTACAAAATGAAATCTAACTATAAGTACTGAACACATTATGAAAAAATATATATGCCTTCCTGTTGAATTGTACACCTGAGATCTACTGGATTTTGTTAATCAATGTCACCATCATAAAAAAATTAAAATAAATAAAAAATTAAAATTAAATGTTAAATCTCATATGAGCATATCATTTGATGCAGAATAAGCATTTGACAAACTCCACTATCCATTTATGATAAACACTATCAACAAAGTGAGAATAGAGGGAACACACTTCAACATATTAAGGGTCATGTATGACAAATCCACAGCTAACATCATACCCAACGGGAAAAGGTAAAAGCATTTTTCTTAAAATCTTAAACAAGGCAAGGATGTCCACTTTCAACAATTTTATTCAACATAGTATGAAAAGTCCTAGCCACAGCAATCACACAAGACACAAGGCATCCAAATTGGAAAGAAGAAAAAATTAAACTGTTTGAAGATGATATAATATCATAGATAGAAAAACCTAAAGAGTCTGCCAAAAAACTATTAGAACTGATAAACGAATTCAGTAAAGTAGAATACAGGATTATTATTTAGAATCAGTTGCATTTTTCTACACTAATAAATACTTATCAGAAAAGATATTAAGAAAACTATCTCAAATACAATTTTGTCAAAAACAATAAAATACCTAGGAATAAATTTAACCAAGGAGGTAAAGACCTGTACTTGAAAAGGAAGCATATATTGTGCTCATTGATAGAAAGAATAAATATCATTAAAACGTCCAGTCTACTCAAAGCGATCTATAGTTTCAATGCAATCCCTATCAGAATACCATAGGCATTTTTCATAGAACTTGAACAAATAACTCTAAAATTTATATGAAACCATGAAAGATCCCAAAAGCCATGGCAACTTTGAGAAAAAAGAACAAAGTTGGCAGTATCACACTACATAATATCAAATTATACTACAAGGCTACTGGAATCAAAACATCATAGAAACAGACACATAGATCAATGGAACAGCAAAGAGAGCCCAGAAATAAGTCCACGCTAATATGGTTATTTAATCTATGACAAGGAGGCAAGAATATACAATATAGTAAAACAGTCATTTCAATAAATGGTGTTGGTAAAACTGGAGAGACACATGCAAAAAATGAAACCGAATCACTTTCTTAAACCATATACAAGAATAAACTGAAAATGAATAAAAGACTTAAATGTAAGACTTGAAACCATAGTACTGCTAGATGCATATATAGTCAGTAAACTCTGACATTGCTATTAACACTTTTTTTTTCTGATATATCTCCTTAGGCAAGGGAAACAAACAAACAACAACAAAATGAGACTATATCAGACTAAAACAGTTTTGTACAACAAGTAAAGCAATAAACAAAATGAAAAGACAACCTACTGAGTGGGAGAAGATATTCACTAATAATACATTTGATAAGGGCTTGTGGGTCCCAGGCCTGGCTGCTCCCAGGTCTTGCTGTGACCCAGATTCACAGTTATTTATAAGATCCTAGATTTAGAATGTTACATTAGTGTAGTAGGATGCCTGCACCTAACATATGTAAGCATGATTCAGCTTATTGTATCATGTGTGTGTGGCAGAATGCCGCTATTGTTCTCTGACATATATTAAGCCCATGCGGTCCCCTAAGGAAGCAGAGAGCACTCCCTGCAATAAAGTTGATGCCTGCCATTTCATTCTCATGTCGGCTCCTTGTGTATTGTTTCAGCTGAGCATCTCAGCACCGAAATCTTCCCTTCTTGATCAGCTCAGCGCTGATGGGGCTAATATCCAGAATTTATAAAGAACTAATACAACTCAACACCAAGAAAACAGTCAAGTTAAAAATTGGGTAGAGGGCCTGAATAGGCATTTCTTCAAATAGGACATACAGATGGCCAATAGGCATAGGTAAAGATGCTGAACATCACTAATCATTAGAGAAATGCAAATTAAAACCAGCATGAGATATCAGCTCACACCTGTCAGAATGGCTATCATCAATAAATCAAAAAACAAGTGTTGGTGAGGATGTTGAGAAAAGGGAACACTTGTGCCTTGTGGTGGAAATGCAAATTGGTGCAGTCACCATGGAAGACAGTATGGAGAGTGCTCAAAAAATTAAAAGTAAAACTACCTTATGCCCCAGTAATTGCACTTCTGTGTATTTATCCAAAGAAAGCCAAATCACAAATTTGAAAAGATATATGCACCCCATGTTCGCTTCAGCCCTATTTACAATTGCCAAGATATAAAAGCAATCTGAGCACTCATCAATAGATGATTTATTAAAGAAGTTGTGGTACATATTTACAAGGAAATATCACTCAGCCATAAAGAAAGTCAAATCTTAACATTTTCAATGACATGGGTGGACCTAGAGTATATTATGCTAAGTGAAATAAGTCAGATAAAGACAAAAACCATATGATTTCATGTACATGTGGAATCTAAAAACAAATTAACAAACAAACAAACAAACAGAAGCAGACACAAATACAGAAAACAAATTTGTGATTGCCAGATGGGAGGGGGGCTGTGGGGCTAAGTGAAAAATATGAAGAAGTACATATTGGTATTTACGAAGTTGTCTTGGTGATGTGAAGTACAGAATAGTGAATATAGCCATTTATAATATTGTAATAAGTATTTATAGTGCCAGGTGGGTACTAGAGTGATTGGGAGATCACTTCGTAAATTATATAAATGCCTAACCACTATGCTGTACACATGAAACTAATACTAATATAAAATAGTATTGAGTGGTAACTCTAAATGAAAATTAAAAATTAACCAAAAAAAAACAAAAAAAACAAAAAAGAATAGTTAGAAAGTATAAAAAAGAAAAACAAATAAAATTGACTACAAATAAATGAAAAACAAAGAACAGACTGAAAAAGTGTTTGCATATATGGCCAACGACTACATTCTTTCATATGCAATAAGCTTATACAATCAAGCTTATTAAAGGATGAATATCACCCCCCAAAAAACCCAGCCCCCCAAAGATAGTCGCAGGCATTTCTCAGGAAAAGAAATATAAATGGCTACTAAATATTTGAAAATATTTTTGACCTTACTCATGATTAATGAAATGCATATAAAAGCACCAATGAAGATGTCTTTTTCACTCATCAGATTGTCAATAATTTAAAAACTCATCAAGATGAGGAGTAATAAGTACTCTCATATACTTTTGGTGGAAATGCAAATTGTCCCCACATCTGGAGAGGATAAGTGGGCAATAGAGGCAATCCTTGTATCCAAGAGCAACCAGTACTGGAAAAGGAACCACTTAAAGAACATCTACCTAAAACAAGAACCAGAATATCATAGCACATCTGGATTTCTTTGGTGTGAGTTTTCTGACAAAAATGTCGTTGTGTACAATGAGGCATCTTCATTATTTCACAACAGGATTATAAAGGGTAAGTTTTGCAAAATATTCAAAGGCTTCATTAATTTTCCCAAAGATCTTTCTTGATTCCTTATATTCTAATTATTCTTCTCATCCTGTCCATCTTGTCACTTATCTGTATGAATTTGTTCTTTTTGTCAAAAGTTAATCTTGTCAAGTCCTCACCTGTCAATTGTTTTATGGAAGTCAATTATTCTCCATTGTTTTCATAAACTTCATTAAGTTTTGTCTTTCACAAAATTTGAAATTTCATTTTGTAATTGATTTGTTCTCTTTTTCCATTGTAGAGTCTGTCAAATATATTTATATGATGAGCAAGGATAGCCTCCAGTGCTAAGCTGGAATAAGGATTGAGTGAGAAACAATTTCCTAAGTTGTCATATCCTAAAGAATATTGTTGTGCTCTAATGACATTTGCTTCTCCATAAAATCATAATCGTATGGACTCAGATAATGAATATTAGGATATAAGGATTTCTGTTGCATATCAAAATTTAAAATATCTATTTTTTTTTGTTTTTTCAATTACAGTTGACATTTAATATTATTTTTAGTGTTTTGCTTATAATTTTTTTTAATTTTTTTATTTGTTTATTACAGTTGGCATATATTGTTATATTAATTTCAGGTTTACAGCAACATTGTTAGACAGTTATATAATTTATGAAGTTACCTATTTGATTAGTCTAGTACCTACCTGGTTTTTTGTATCTTGCTTAGAATATTTTTCCCGTATTTACTTTTTAAAAAATTTTTTAATGTAGTTTCAAGTACATTGTTTAGACAGTACATTGGTTAGACATTTATATAGTTTACAAAACAATACCCTAGTTGCTTTTTCTCTCCTCTGGCTCTCCACCTAGCCATTACAGTAAAACTAACTGTATTCTCTATGCCGTGCTCCCCATCCACATAAACCATCCATCAACTACTAATTTGTACTTCTTTAACCCTTAACCCCATTCTCCCAGCCCCCAACACCCTTCCCCTCTGGCCGTCACCAGATTGTCCTCTATATTTGTGAGTCTGTTTTTGATTAGTTTGTTCTTTTTGTTCCTTAGATTCCACACATAAGTGAAATCATGTGGTATTTATCTTTCTCCGTCTGACTTATTTCACTCAGCCTAATAACTACTAGGTCCACCCAAGTTGTTACAAATGGTAGGATTTCATTTTCTTTATGGCTGAGTAATATTCCATTGTATATATGAACCATAACTTCTTTATCCAATTGTCTGTTGTTGGGTATTTAGGTTGCTTCCATATCTTGGCTATTGTAAATAGTGCTGCCATGAACATAGGTATGCATAGATTTTTACGAACTATTGTTTTGTTTTTCTTTGGATAAATACCCAGAAGTGCAATCGCTGGGTCAAAAAGTATATCCATTTTTAATTTTTTGAGAAACCTCCAGACTGTTTTCTGTAGTGGCTGCACCAATTTGCCACCCTACCAACAGTGTATGAGAGTTCCCTTTTCTCCACACCTTCGCCAACACCTGTTGTTCTTTCATTTCTTAATGGTAGCCATTCTGACAGGTGTGAGATGATAACTCATTGTGGTTATCATGTGCTACTTTTAATTTAATAAAATTGCATTGATTTTTGATAGAGGGCACAAGTGCTGACTGGCAGAGTGAGAAAAGATGTTCAAAGTCCTAGTAAGCAATCAGCAACTGGAAACCATGCCAGAGTTGAAATAACCCACTATATTCCCTATCTTGGTTGGTGGCCCTTATTTTCCCAGTAACCAAGCTAGAAAATCAAGTCATTTTCTACTCCTTTGTTTTTCTTAGTTCTCAGACCTAATCAGTTAAGTCCTATTGATCCTACCACCTAAACAGCTTTCCACTCCATTTTCTCCTCACCATTACCACTGTCATTGCCCTGAATCACCTGTATTCCATCTCCCTTGGACTACTGTAATACTATTATTCTTCCTGATTCCAAGTTCCACTCCCAAAACCCATCCTCCATTCTGGTGCTAGAATAACCTCCCAATCTAATTAAACCAAAACAAAGACTAACAAACCAACTGAACCTCATCTATTATTCTTTCCTGTGGCCCTTTACATTTCAGCCAGCTTGATATACTTTCATTTACCTGAAACAGCTTGTTAGCTTCTCTTTCAGAGATTTTATATATTTCCCTCCCTTTGTCTTTGATATTCTCTCCTTCCTCACTTGTTTAGTTAAATTCCACTCATATTTCATTACATTTTTAACTCCATACCTCTAAACTAGATTAACTTTTATGCCATTTTGCCCTTATCCTTCAGAGCATTCTTCACATTTATATTTGTTTTTCCCGTATCTGTCTTTTTCACTTGCATCAAGAGAAAGACTATATCCGCAGTGCCTGAAGGAGAGCTTGGCACGCAACAATAGTTCAGTAAATTCTTATTAATTGGATGACAGCCTGAATAAAAATAAATAAATGCAAATTGGTGTATATAACTCTCCTGTTTAAGCCTATCACTGGTTCCCTACCATGTGAAAAACAAAGTTTATGGCATACTTCATAATTGGGCTCCTGCTTACCTTTCCAGGTTCATTTTTTCCAGCCCAAGCCTTTGTGTTAAATGCTTTAGCAGTTATGAATTATGTTGAATTCCTATAATGAGCCTTGCTGCTTCTCCTTGCTTTTATGTATAATGATCTTGCCACATCAATGACCTCTTTCTCCTTCTCCAATATGTATATCTAGTGAATACTCATTTATTCATAAAAAGCACCCAGAAGTTATCTCTTCAGAGAAGTCTTTCCTGATCTCTTAAAGTTCATTTATTCTTACTCTGTAACTTGTATGTTTTCTCTCTTTATTGTATTTATCATACTATGAATATTCTCCAGGTAAGTATTTTTGTCTTTTTTTCTTCTAATTTCTAATGCATAAGTAGAACACAGTAAACACTATATGTTTAAGGTTAACTGAACATGAATTATGTGTAAGTATAAACTATTAATAGTTTATCTATAATACCTGCATGCTTATGTGTAATTTTCTTCTGGGTAATAGAAAATATCATCAAAATTTTATATGTAGTAACTCCATTAACTGCACTGAAAGAATAGCAAATGCATATTTTGTTTTTACATTTAATAAACCTTTATGCTGCTGATCGAAAGGCTATATAAAGGATTGTTTCCCTGGGAACAAATCTAGGGCAAACAGACCTTTTTTCTCAGATCTAAGGTTTTAAACATATGTGGCAAAGAAGGTAAAGAAAATGGCATTTATAGACTATGCAATTTAACAACAGTGAACAAACCAGCCATTTGGTACCCATACAATCATTCCATGACATCCTCTCAGGTCACATGAAAGAATTGAGTCTAGCAGAAACAGTTTTTCCTTCTGCACAGGGACTTTCAAATTCACAGATACAAATTCTAACTTAGCAAAACCTAGCTAGCCACTGCCGTTTAGTCTCAGCATTCAAATTAAGAATCACTAGAGTCATCCTTCAGATGTACTAAGTGGTTAACAAAGTAATTACAGGATTTTCTGTTTTATTTTGTTTTGGTTTGCTTCCTAGGGCCCTTCCAAGGTGTACCAAATCATTTATCACTGTTGTATTGAATAATTTCTGTTCAAAGGCCCTTGGAGTGGTATCGCTATCTTCATCCTAGTGATTTTGAAGTTCTTTGGACTGTTGCTGGGATCATCATTGATCTAGGCTTATGTAGAACATTTCTAAGTTCTGCAAGGAATCTCTCCAGAACTTTCTTTTGCTTTGACAGGGATCAAGTTCTACCTGTCCTTTAAAGCCAAGTCCAAGTTCTGTCGCCTTTATTAAGCTTTTACTGGTTAATCCCACTCTTCCCAACACAAACTTTTCTTGACATTCTTATGGCAATAACAGTTTGTGTTCCATGACTAAAGGCTTGATGATATTGTTTGTGTATTATTAGCCAATTGTTTTATGTCAGTTTTTTTCTTTTCTTCTAAAAGTAGAGTGGTAGAATTCTCCCTTTAGGATAGAAATTAAGACTTCCTATTTGAACCCAGTTTAACAAATGTCATCTAGAACTTACTATGTTCTAGATTACATTGGTTGCAACTCTTTAGGTCACAAACTACAGAAACTGAGTTGAGTAGTTTAAGCATAAATAGTGACTTAATTATAGTGATATATTAGTGTCTAAGGGTACCCAATGAGAGAAATAAAGTAGGGCCTGAGTATTGGACTGTTTTAATCTTTCCTTAGTTAGATTAATCTTTAATATTTCTTTGCAAACTTATTTCCTTTACTTTGGGAGCCAATATGATAAAAAACATAGCTTCAGATAATCCCTGAACATACATTACTGATCCAGCCACACAAAGGCAGGATCTTTCTCAAAGTCGCAATTCAAATTCCTGTAGCATGGACTCTGACCCAGCTGAGGTCACAGGATTGCCCCTAAGCCTGTCAACTCTGCTGAGAATCTAGGTGAGGAGATAGACATATAATAGGATAATTTGAATATAACATGGTTAAGTATTTGAAAACAGAGGTGAATATATGGTGCTATCAGAGCAGAGATAAGGGAAATGGGACTTCAGAAAATATTATTGAAAAAAGAGAGTTAACAGGCAGGCAAGGAATTGCAAGCATAGGGGACATCATGAATTAAAAAAGAGATGGACAAATAAAACAGAATGGTATGTCTGAGGATCTAAAAGAGGCATGAAACTAAAGACATTACATGTTTTTTAAAAAACTGGAGAGATAAACAGGGGCAAGATCATGGAAATCTTTGAATGATATATTAGAGAAACCAGTTCTATTTAAGATAAGGTGTTATCTGATTTATGTTCTAGATCACTCTGATAGCTGTGTGGAAAATGGACTAGAAAAGGAACACACTCTACCAACTCAGCATGAGGCATGCATTTGGGCACACTGTAATAAAATCTAGTTGAATGAATGCAATTCATGACATCCTGTTTCTGGCCAATAATTACCCAATAGATCATCATTTATTTGACAACTGCTATCTCCTTCCCCACCCTCCCAAGTTACAGGTGGATTTGTTTATATATTCCAGTAACCAAGTCATTAGTTTTAGATCCCAAGCTGTTCTAGAGTCCTCCATGAGGAAAGACAAAGTCATAATTATTAGGAATCAGAAATCTGGGACTTGAAAAAGAATCTCTAGCCTGGAACAATGTGAACTCAAATTGAGAACAGTTAGCGTGGAGTTCAAAGGAAATTTGTCAAGTCGTCTGGTGAGATTGGGTAAAAAAAAAAAAAAGCCACAAGATTCCCTAGACTTGCCTTCTCCTAGCACTTCACAGGTGCATTCTTGGTTGTCTCTCTATCTCTTCTTCCCATACCATCACCCACTACATCTATCCTATCAGCCTGCAAACAGCCTCACCCTTCCTTCAGTAATGACAATCTCTGATAGTGGGTAACAAGAAAATGTGGGAATGGGCAATTCAACCGAAGTAGTTATAGACTGGGATAACATTTGCCCAGACTATGCGTATAGAACTGGTCTTGAGTACACAACACTCTCCTGTTATTCTCTCAATCTTGTCAGCTAACACATTCAGTGACAGTTACCATTTGGGAAATTATTTCTGTAAAGCAAACCTTGCCTTCTAGCTTTCCCTAACTGAAAAGTTTTCAAGATCTTGTTTATACTCTCTCTTTTTCTCTCACTCTCTTAACAGAACAATATTTTATTTGAGAAAAAAATTAACTCAGACTGCTACTAAAGTTTACTATTCAAGTGACACACTCAAAGGTAACTCAAATTTAATGCCTGGTATTTACTGTCACAGAGGGTGCTTTTCATGTGAAACCATATGGAGTTTTTAGAGCTGACACTGTCTGTGGTCTGTAAAATCTCCATTTCCTGGAATAGAATCCTGAATAGAATTAGACGTCAGAATCTAATTCCCTGCCTGATTACCATTGTCTTTTTAACCCTACCTTCCTTTCTCTCCCTGTGTAGTCTACCCACTTGTGGTTAAGGTGAGGATCTTCCTTCCACACCATCACCTCAATTACCACAATCTCACCCTTAGTAACTCCTTTCCTTCTGGCTTACTGACATAAACTCTCTAAGCTAAAATGGTTCTCCCTCAGCAGAAGAGCTGTTTCCTCTCAAAGGACAATGGAGAGAAATCCTCAGCTAACTCAACACCAAAATTGAAAGTTAAATAATTAGACTCTTGCAATATTCCCCCTTATATATAAATATATATGATCATAGAAATATGACCATAGAAATAATGACTATATAATATGTGTGTGTACATTCACACAAACGCATAATCATTATTTCTATGGCTATTTCATAGCAAATAAATAAAAACGATTCAGAGAGAGAATAAAATTAGGCCAGTCGAGGGATTTGGATTCTCACAGTAGATACTGACTTATTCTCAAGGGAAACCTTTACGCGGACAGAAAAATACAAGTCTTTGTCCACTCCTATTTCAGAGAAGGTGCAGGTAGTCATTCAAAGCTGAAGTTGATAGCTGGCTCAAATTCAAAGCCAGACGCAAGCAGAAGCTTCTTGGCAAGAAACTCCCTCTCTTTCCTTTTCCAGAGATCTTTCCTTCTTCTTGCTATGGCTCTCTCAGCTCTCCGGAGGGCCTCTACTCTGAGGGATTAAAAGGACTAAAACCTTTATTTTGAAAACTTAATGACAATGTGTTACTCTTCTTTCCAGGGATGTTTGCATTTTAAAAAAGAGCAAAGAGTATAACTCTAAGGAATAAATCCCTAATAGTGGAATATCAGAAATATAATACATGGGTAAGGAAGTTATAAGTAGTGAGGAAATGGTTGGGGCGGGGGAGCTTTCCAGCATTCCTCAAATTATACCAATAATTTTTATTTGCCTATCTGCCTAACATGGTGTTGGCATTCTCTCAAAGTACTTCATTTACTCTACTGTCTGTAGGATCATGTCAATGTTCCTTAGTCTAACATTTAAATCTTCTCAATTCTTCCAGACTCATCTTTCAACGTTCCTCTTTAAAACTTCTTCACTCCGCTCATAATCTTTCAAATATACCTTCACTTCCTTATTTTTCTCATGAGGCTTCTTCCTTGAATTCCCTGAATCTAAATTGTTCCAGCCTCAATCCCATTAATTCTTTAAATCCCAGCTCAAACCTTACCTCCTCTATAAACCATCTCCTAACCATCCCAACCAAAATCAATCTCTTGTCAAATATTTATTTATATCCCTGCATTGTAACTAAAATACAGAAAAATACCATACCATACAGTAATTGGAGATGGATGGGTTTGGCTTCATAACGATCCTCTATAATTTTCTAAAATGTCTGTGAAACTAGGTAAGTAGCCTATCTCTCTGGACCTTATTTTCCTCATGTTTAAGAGGCAGAAAATAACAATAAGTATCTCACAAAGTTGTAAGCATTAAATAGGGTAATTTATAAAAAACACTAACCTAGTGCTTGGATGAATAATAGCTATTATTGTATGCATGCCCTCACAACAGCTCTATGAGAATCTTGGACTATTCATCAAGATTTTTTTTCTGCATGTTTTATCTACTGCCTCCATATATCTTTTATAATGCCTTCCTAATTTGAACTATTAGAATGTGTTAGATATTATTAGCTATCCACCAAAATCATTTTTCTTCTCTCTGGGTACATGGAAAAATACATTTTCTAATCTCCCTTGAAGTGAGATGTGGCTATGTGACTACACATGTAAGAGGCTTGTATTCTTGTTTTACCTTTTTTAGTCAATTTCTATAAAACCTTGCAAAAACCATTTTACTTCCCTTGATCATGATATTCTCATTTAGGAGATGGGGACAATAAATTATAATGACAAATGTAACTGAAATAAACTTTTTACACTACTCTGTCCCCCAATTCAGGGACTGGGTGCCTTATTTCTTAAGTGCTCCCAAATACATAGAAATACTTCATAACCAATAGAGCTTCTATAAACTTAGCCAAAGAAGTTGCCACTGAATACCACTTATGACAGATACCACTGAAATACTAGAATACTATAAAAGATTATATGCCACCAAATTCAATAACCTAGAGAAAATGAACAAGTTCTTAGAAATATACAGCCTTCCTAAACTGAATCACGAAAAACTGGAAAATCTAAATAGACTGATCAACAGTAAGACAATTGAAACAAACATCAAAAACCTCCTGAAAAGAAAAGTCCAGGACCAGATGGTTTCACTAGTGAATTCTACCAAACCTTCAAAGATGATTTAATAACTGTTCTTCTCAAACTTTTCCAAAAATTTGAAGAAGATGCTACACTTCTTAATTCATTTTATGATGCCAAAACCTAGTAAGGGTAACACAAAAACAGAAAACTATAGACCAATATTTCTGATAAATACAGGTGCAAATATCCTAAACAAAATATTAGAATTTGAATACAACAACACATTAAAAAGATTATATGTCACAATCTAGTGGGATTTATTCCAAGGGCACAAAGATGGTTCCACATAGGCAAATAAATTAATGTGATACACCACATAAACAAGTACAAGAATAAAAATTATGTGATCATATCAATAGGTGAAGAAAAAAACATTTGATAAGATAAAACGTCCATTTATGATTAAAGCACTTAATAAAATGGGTATAGAAGGAAAGTACCTCAACATAATAAAGGCCATATATAACAAACCCTCAGCTAATATCATACATAATAGTGAAAAAGGAAAAGCCTTAACTCAAAGAACAACAATAAGACAAGGTTTTCTGCTCTCACCACTCATTCAATATAGTGTTGGAAGTTCTAGCTAGAACAATCAGGCAAGAGAAAGAAATAAAAGGCATCCAAGTTAAGAATGAAGTCAAATTGTCACTTTTTGCAGATTGCATTATTCTCTATATAGAAAACCATAAAGACGCCACCAAAAACTATTAGAAACAATAAATACAGTAAAGTTGCAAGATATAAAATCAATGCAGAAAAATCTATAGTGTTCCTAAACACTAATGACGAAATTTCAAATCAGAAATTGTTTTAAAAAATTTGCAATTGCAACACAAAGAATAAAATACCCAAGAATAAACTTATTGAAGCATGTACAGGACCTATAAACTGAAAACTATAAGACATAATTAAAAGGAGTTGAAGAAGACACATAGAAATGGAAAGATATACTGTGTTCATGGATTGAAAGAATCAGCATAGTTAAAATGAGCTTATTACCTAAGGCGCCATACAGAGTTCATGCAATCACTATCAAAGTCCCAATGACATTTTTTAAAGAAATAGAACAAAAAATCATCGGTTTTTTATGAAAGCACAAAATACCCTAAATAGCCAAAGCCATCCTGAGGGGAAAGAAAAAGGCCAGAGATATCACTCTGCCTATTGCAAAATTATACTACAATGCAAAAATAATCAAAACAGCATGGTATCAGCAGAAAAACAGACACATAGACCAATGGAACAGAATTGAGAGCTCAGAAATAAACCTCTGTATATATTGGTAAATAATTTTCTACAAAGGAGCCAAAAACATAGTGGAGAAACTAAAGCCTTTTCAGTAAATAGTGCTGGGAAAATTAGAAAGCCACATGCAAAAGAATGAAACTAGACTGTTATCTGTCACCATACACCTAATTAACTCAAAATGGATTGAAGACCTAAATATATGAATTGTGTGGAAGAACACATAAGTAGTAAACTCATGTGCCTTGGATTTAGAGAAGATTTTATGGAGCTTACCTCAAAGGCAAGGAGAGTAAAAGCAAAAATAAATCAATGGGACTATATCAAACTAAAAGACTTAAGCACAGCAAAAGAAACCATCAACAAAACAAAGAGGCAACCATTGAATGGAGAAGATATGTACAAACAATGCTTCTAGTAAGGACTGACATCCAAAATATATAAAGAATTCATACAACTCAACAACAACAACAACAACAACAACAACAGAAAACAATCTAATTAAAAAATGGGCAGAAGATCTGAACAGACACTTCTCCCAAGAAGACAAACAAATGGTCAACAGAGATATGAAAAGATGTTGAACTTCACTAGCTATTAAGGAAATGCAAATCAAAACCTCACACTTGTTAGAATGGCTATCATCAACAGAACAAGTAATAACAAGTTTTGGAGAGTTTGTGGGGGGAAAAGGAACCTTCATATAATGCTGAGGGGAATGTAAATTGGTGCAAACACTATAGAAAACAGTATGGATGTTCCTCAAAAAATTAATAATGGAATTACCATATGACCTAGCAATTCCTTTTCTGGGTATCTACCCCAAAATTTTAAAAACTTTTATTCTTAAAGATAATGTACCTCGATGTTTATAGCAGTATTATTCATAGTGGCCAAGACATGGAAACAATGAAAGTGTCTATCAGTAGATGATTGAATAAAAAAGATGTGGCACATATACACAATAAAATATTACTCAACCATAAAAAAGATGAAATATTGTCATTTGTGATGACATGGATGAATCTCGAGATTATCACGCTAAGTGAAATAAGTCAGCCAGAAAAGGTTGAGAATCATATGATTTTACTCATATGTGAGATATAAAACTTAAAGCAACAAATGAACAAGACAAACAGAGACTCGTGAACACGGAACAGTTTAGTGGTTACCAGAGGGAAAGTGGAGAGAGGGAGATGTAGATAAGTGCAAAGAGGGTCAAATATCTGGTGATGGAAGGAAACTTAGCTTTAGGTGGTGAACACACTATGGAGTATACATATGATGTATTATTGAACTGTACTCTTGAAACCTATATAATTTTATTAAGCAATGTCAACCCAATAGATTTTTTTTTAAATGACCCATACATAAATAGAAAGTCTGAATAGACTTATACCATGAGCTTGAAATAGTAATTTTTAAATTTCCCAAAACAAAATGCTCAGGCCCAGATGACTTCACTGGTAACTATCAAATATTCAAAGAATTATTACCAATTCCTCACAGAGTTTCAAAAATAGAAGAGAGGAAAATTTTCCAAATTAATTATACGGAACCAGCATTATTCTATTACATACAACAAAGACATCACAAGACTAGAGAAGTACATACCAATAACCCTTATATATATAGACACACAAATCCTCGACAAAATACTATCAAAACAAATTCATAACATATAAAAAGGATTATGCATCATGATCAAATAAGATATATCCCAGGAATGCAAATTTTATTTAACATATGAAAATTAATGTAATATGTCACATTAATAAAAGACAAAGCCCACATGAAGTGGACAAAGCCCACTTCAATAGAGGCAGGAAACCATTTGATGAATTCAATACTCCTTTATGAGAAAACAAACAAACAAGAATATAAGGAATGGCCCCAAAACTGAGAAAGGGAGTGTATCTAAAACACACAACTAAGATAATAATTAATGATGAAAGAATGAATACCTTTCCCCTAAGGTCAGGAAAAATACAAGGTTGTCTGCTCTTGCCACTTCTTTTCAACACTTTACTAGAGTTTCAAGAAAAAATAATTAGGCAAGAAAAAGAAATTAAAATAATTCAAATTGGAAAAGAAAAAGTAAAATTATATGTTTGCAGATGACATGAGTGTTAAGTGTTCTTACCACATATGCATGCACATAGAAAAGGAAACTAGAAAACTGTGGGAGGAGTTGGATATGCCTATTACTTTGATTATGGTGATGGTATCACAGGTGTGTGCATATGTCCAAACTCATCAAATTGTATACATTAAATATGTATAGTTCTATTTCTATCTATTACACCTCAACTAAGCTGTAAAAAAAAAAAGAGTATGGTACTGGCAAGAATAGACATATAAATTGATAAAATAGAATTGACAGTCCAGAAATAAACCCTTACATTTACGGTTGATTTTACCCAAGAGTACCAAGACAATTCAATGGGAAAAAGATAGTCTCTTCAACAATAGTGCTGGGACAGCTAGATATCCACAAACCAAAAAAATAAAATTGAACCACTACGTTATGCCACATGCAAAAATTAATTAAAAATTAATGAATGATCTGAATGTAAGAGCAAAGCAAATAAAATGCTCAGAGTAAATATAGGGATAAACCTCAATACCTTGAATTTGGCAATAGAATCTCAGATATGACACCAAAAGCATAAAAAAGAAACAAAAAAAATAGAAAAATTGTAATTTATCAAAATAAACATTTTTGTGCTTCAAAGGACATCATTAAGAAGTTAAAACAAAACCCACAGAATAGGAGAAAATATTTGAAAATCATATATCTGATAATGAACTTGTGTACAAAATATATAAAGAATAATACTTTAACAACAAAAAGACAGCACAATTAAAAGTGGACAGAGTATTTAAATAGGCATTTCTCCAATGAATATATACAAATGACTACTAGCACATGAATGAAAGCCCAGCATTTGTCTTAGTCTGCTTGGGCTGCCATAACACAGTACCATAAACTGGGTGGCTTAAAAACAGAATTCTATTTCTCATAGTTCTGGAGGCTGAGAAGTCCAAGATCAAGATGCCAACATGGCTGCATTCTGGTGAGAGCTCATGAGATCATTGCATGGATTTAAGGCAATAATACATATAAAGTTCCTAGTAAAGAGTGTTCCAGCACTATACTTAGTAAAGACTCAATTAATGACCGTTATTACTATTTTGTGCATGATAAATTTATTTCACTGGTGACATTATTCTTTGCAATACTAATGCAAGATATTACAATGTTTTGTAATCAGATACAATATTAATTTAACAGGCATTAGTGCCTGTGAGGAGAGGGTTAACAGAGAATTTAAGGTATTAGAGTTGAGTGAAACAAAACCTACCAAAAACAATGTTAAATAACTGCAAAAGAAGGAAATATAGAAGAGATCAAAAGGCAACTGAGGAAGCAACTAAAAATGGCATAGATGACAGAGGCTTTGTTCATCCCTCTTGTGACCACATCAAAATTGGGATGGATACACAGAACAAACAGCAAGCGAAGTTGCCTGGGATTTAGATGAACAGAAGCACTACAGCTAGGGAGATAAATAATTCATCAACCTGCAATGGTAGAAAGTAGGAGGGGGCAAAGATGCGAGGCTGCCCTGGTCCCGAGCAGCTGAGTGGGACAGAGGATGCCAGGACGGAGGCTATGGCAGTGGCAGCTGCAGACGCCTCTTAAAGGAGCCATGTCTGCAATCAGACTTTCATGGTGACAGATTTGATCTCTCTGAGCACCAGCGCCCAGCTGGGTACAAGCGGGGCACCAGCGAATTACAGGGAGACACTGAGATGTCGAAGCGAGGGCCAGAGGTGAGCCTTTATCCTGGGCAGAAGTGCTGGAAGTATCAATTGTGACTCTATTCAGCCCTCCCTGCTCCCAGTGTGAGGATGCAACACCACCATAGCTGAGGTATCATTGAACTGGATAACAGAGGTCACTCTGCCCAGGGGATACTCTGAAACACCACTTCCCTTAAATCATGGTCCTACCCAAGCCACATCCAGTGGTGTCCACAGGGCATGTCCTGTGCCCCTTGAGGAGCAGCTCCAAGACCCACACTGGTGGCAGCTGGCATTGGTTTCTGGTGTGGCCTCTTAAGGCAACTATAAGCACAACATCTGAGGATTGCTTGCTGGATCTTAACAAGTGGCTTTAGAGGGGCACAGGCTGGGGCTAAAGTTCGCCTGCAGTTGAACCCATCCCAGGACTATGCCCCTAGACACCTACTACACAAAGCCACGGTAATAAGACCAGAGACTTAGGAGTTTTGCTTAGTACATAGAAAGAGACACAGAAAGGCAGCCATAATGGAAAGACAAAGAAGCAGAAACCATATGAGAGAACAGAACAAAGATCCAGGAATAATGTAGTCAAGCAATCTAACTGATGCAGAGTTCAAAACTGGTTATAAAGATGCTCAATGAACTTAGGGAAGTGTAGGTGAACTCAGTGAGAATTTTAACAAAGAGAAAAAAACATAAAAATGGAAATAGAAAGTATAAAAGGAAACCAGTCAGAAATGAAGAATACATTATCTGAGTTAGAGAGTATGTTAGAGGGAGTGAACAGAGTGGATAAAGAAGATTAAACCATCTCAGTATAGAGGATGGAGAAGCCAAGGACACTCAATTAGAATGGCAAGAAAAAAGAAGCCTGGACTATAATAATAATTTAAGGAGTCTATGGAACAAAATTAAATGTAAAAACATCTGGGTCATAGGATTACCTGAACGGGAACAAGAAGTTGAAGAGTTATTACAAGAAATAATGATGTATCTAAGTGCTCATCAACAGAGGATCGAACAAAGAAATTATGGTTTATATATACAATGGAATATTACTTAGCCATTAGAAATATGAAATCCTACCATTTACAATGACATGGGTGCACTTAGAGGTTATTATGCTGAGTGAAATAAGTCAGACAGAGAAAAATAAATACCATATGATTTCACTTATGTGCGGAATCTAAGGAACAAAAAGAACAAACTAATCAAACACAGACTCACAAATATAGTGGACAATTTGGTCATGGACAGACGAGGGGAGAGGGGCTGGGAGAATGAGGTGAAGGATTAAAGAAGTACAAATTAGTAGTTGATAGCTGGTCATGGGGATGGTGAGCACGGCAGAGGGAATGCTGTTAGCATTAATATGATGGCTATGTGGAGGTCCAGGGGAAGGAGGGAGCAACTGGGGGGATCATTTTATGAACTATATAGATGTCTAACCAATGTACTGTTTACAGAACAGAGATGCAGATATAATGGAGTCATGTAATCTAACAGACGCAGAGTTCAAAACACTGGTTATAAAGATGCTCAATGAACTTTTGGTTAAATTCGGTGAGAAATTCAACAAAGTGATAAAAAAAACATAAAAATGGAAATGGAAATTATAAAAGGGGACCAGTCAGAAATGAAGAACACATTAACTGAGATGAAAAGTATATTAAATGGAATAAACAGAGTGAATAAAGAGAATCAAATGACCTATAGAGAGGATGGGAAAGCCAAGAACACTCAATAAGAATGGCGAGGAAAAAGAAGCCAAGACTATAATAATAATTTAAGGAGCCTATGGGACACTATTAAAGGTAAAAATATCCGTGTCATCAGGATACCCGAGGGAAAACAAGATGTTGAGCAGCTATTTGAAGAAATAATGGTGGAAAACGTCCCTAACCTGGTGAAGGAAATAGACATAAAACCCCAGGATGTTCAGAGAATCCCCAAAACCAGGAACCCAAAGAGGACCACACCAAGGCACATCATAATTCCAATGCCAAAGGTTACATACAAAGATGGATTCTTAAAAGCAGCAAGAGAAAAAGCAGATAGTTACCTACAAGGGAGCATCATAAGACTGGCAGCTGATTTCTCAAAAGAAACTATGCAGGCCAGAAGGGCTTGGTACAAAATATTCGATATGATGAAAACCCAGGATCTACAACGAAGAATACTTTATCCAGCAAAGCTATCATTTAGAGTCGAAAGACAGATAAAGAGCTTCCCAGACAAAAATAAATTAAAGGAATTTATCATCACCAAGCCAGTATTACAGGAAATGTTGTAGGGACTTCTTGAAGAAGAAAAAAACTGTATCAAAAACAGGAATAAAGAATAGTAATAACTACATTCCTATCAACAAGTAACTCAAGTGGAAAAGAATTAAGTGCTCCAGCCAAAAGATAGCGTGGCCAAAGGGATAAGAAAACAAGGCCCCTACAGAGGTTGCCTACAAGAGACTCACTTCAGATTAAAAGACATGCACAGACCCAAAGGAAGGGGGTCAAAAAATATATTGCCTTGATGGGCCTAGAGGGTATTGTGCTGAATGAAGTTAATCAGATAAAAACAAATATCACATGATTTCACATACATGTGGAATCTAAAGAACAAAACAAATGACAATAACAACGTCCATCTATGTTATTGTATATGGCAGGATTTCCTTCTTTTTATGGCCGAATAATATTCTATTGTATATGTATACCACATTTTCTTTATTCATTCATCTATAGATGAACACTTAAATTGTTTAAACGTCTTAGCTATTGTAAATAATACTGCAATAAACATGGGGGTGTACATAGCTCTTCAACACACTGATTTCATTTCCTTTGGATGAAGGATGTGAGATAGCTGCATCATATGGTAGTTCTATTTTTAATTTAATTTTTTAAATGTCTTGAAGAATCTCCATACTGCTTTCCATAATGACCGTTCCATTTTACTTTCCCATCAACAGTGTACAAGGGTTCCTTTTTCTCCACATTCTTACCAGCACCTATTATCTTTTGCCTCTTTGCTAATAGCCATCCTAACAGGTGTGAGGTGATATCTCATTGTGGGTTTGATTTGTAATTTTCTGGATATTAGAAAGGTTGAGCACCTTTTCATGTACCTGCTGGATATTTGTATATTTCCTTTGAAAAAACTGTCTATTCAAGTCCACTGCCCATTTTTAAATTGGATTATTTTTAATGCTATTGAATTGTATGAGTTCTTTACTTTTTTGGATATTAATCCCATATCAGATAGGTGGTTTATAAATATTTTCTTCTGTTCCATATAGTGCCTTTTAATTTTTTTGTTTGCTTCTTTGGGTGTGCAGAGCTTTTAAGGTTGATGTAGGTCCACTTGTTTATTATCACTTTTGTGTGTGTGTGCTCTTGGTGTCATAGCCCAAAGATAATCAATGCCAAGAACGATGTCAAAGAAACTTTTCCCTATGTTTTCCAGGAATTTTATGGTTTCAGGTCTTACATTTAAATCTTAACTCCGTTTTGAGTTCATTTTCTTGAGTGATGTAAGTTTTATTCTTTTGCATGTGTGCATATCCGGTTTTCCCAATGCTTTTTATTGAAGACACTATCTTTTTCTCATTGAGTATTCTTATCTTCCTTATCAAATATTAGTTGATTGTATGTGCATGGACTTATTTGGGGGGTTTTGTTTCTGTGCCATTGGTCTATGTGTTACAAACATTCAGTATGACTGGGTTGTCATCAATGTATGTCTGTTCACTAAACTGCTCTAATTAGCTACTTGCGTTGGCACTATATTAAACTGATGTGATTGAATTTTTACTCTTTATTGTCTAAAAATCCAAATTGACATAAATTATGTCTTTTTCTGGATCATTCATCAGCACAGGGCTAAAGTAGCCAATTTACCTTAAGGTTACCAATGACTGACTACTGAGTCTTAAGGCATTGTCCAGTATTGACTGGACTTTGGCTGCATTTGATCCACACTCCATTCCTTTTCCAAAACAAGGTTTTTTTGTGAATAAAGTCAAAGATGGAAAACAGGGCAAGTCTAAATCACACACTTAGTGTACATATGAGTATGAGCTTGTTGCCACACATGGTCCACCTTAGAGATAGCTGTGATGTCTAAAGCTCCCACCATGTAAGTCTCTCTTAAATATAAATATTATATCTGAGCAAGGGAGCATACCAACTCATACCCATCCATTATTACATTAGTGAGATTTAGTATATCTGATTATCTACTTCTTTATCTCAAGGCATTCTTCCATTCATTCAATTAATACCCACTGAATTCAATGACTACCCACTAAATTCAAGTTCTGTTTAAGTATTATTGATAAAGCATTAAGGGTAGAGAGTAGAAGGAACTAGTGTTGGGTTCACTGCTTGAGAAAGGCAAGTGCAAACAGAACACCACAACGAGGGCAAGAAAAACCTCTAGGTTACCAGGTAATAAGGTTTTTGTAGTAGGTTGTCATCAGTTATCACTCTAAAGTGCACTGTTCTACCCAAATTAGTCAACTGAACAGGATTCAAAGTTCTGCTAGACCATAATGATGACAAAGGCACAGGACCTGGCATAATACCTGGCACAGAGTAGGTACTCAAAGAATCTGGTAATTATACGTTTTCCAATAGGCAAATGTATCTGCACTTTGTGGAAACATGAAAACTTGCCTTTATAGAAGAGATAAGGAGACATCTTTCAATGGAAAATCACAATATATAGGCAATAAAAACTATAGCCATTTTCCAAAGAAGCAGTAATTAAAAATTACACAAGATTCACAGAAAGACCTGATTAAAAATAATATATGATAAGACAATTTGGGAAAGAGGCACAAATCATGACTCAAGGCCAAATGTCTTTTTTTCCAATGTAAACTGTGCAAAAGGGAAATGTAAAACTTCAATGAATCAAACCTTAAATGTTACTCTTACAGAGAACTTCAACCATTTACTGGTAATATACCAAACCAGATAGCTAATGAAAAATATAGAGCTGGGGACAAATATTCATGTAAGGGAAAATGAAAAGGAGTCAAATTTATGAGCGAACTTGCTCTTGAAATGTGAATGAACTTCAGTCTTAACTACCATACTTTCCAAACTAGCAAAAACTCTCCCCTGGTGTTAATTGTGTTTGTCCAAATGAGATCCTGCCAGGTTTCCAGCCAGCAATGTACTCTGATATCAATGCTGGATAGATATCACCCAGCCACCACATTTTTTAAAAATGTGGCTCATTTTTCAATTGCCTCTAATCAATACATCCAGAATTTATATTCTGTAAACATTCATGCTTTGCTTATAAACAAATAATTTCATCAATAAAAACTATAATAAGTTTTCACAATATATTATTGGAGCTCTGGCTATTCAGTCCTAAATAATGACTCCTATGTTGGATAAGTAAATTGAAATTGATTTGTTTCAGCTGCTTTTGCTAGAACACACAATGCCTGCTTACAAGTCTTTTGACTTCTGCAAACAGCACTCTTGCCTGATTCCTCAAGGACTCCTGACAGGATTTTTAAATTATCCCACTTTCTCTCCTGTAACCCTAAGAACAAAGCATTTATTTAAATAGGGACTCTACACAATGCATCCAAGAAATTAAGTGTGAGGGAGCTTCCTCTGAGATCAACTGAGCAGAGCCGAAGATGAGGAGTAAGTCCTCAGATGAAAGGAGAGAGACAAAAGAGCCTGATTAAAAAGTCAAGTCAACTGCCTTTGTAAATCACAGGTGATAAGAAAGAGTGAGACAGACAGACACACATGCCGAGAGAGAGAGAGAGAGAGAGAGAGAGAGAGAGAGAGAGAGAGAGAGACCCCACCCTCCCTCACTCTTGGCACAGTGCCATCATGGAGACAGTTGAGGATACAGGAAAACTATCCTGACAGAATTCTCATCTCTGAGGAGATAACTATGACCAGCCAAGGAGACAATGCAGGCTTCTGTTCAATGATTTCCAAGGGTGTTGCATACAAAGCCTTCAATGTTCCCTGTATTCCTTATTATCAGGAAGGCAAGCCAGCCAAGCAGAACAGGAATCTGATTTTTACAATTTGCACAGAAGTCTGAAATTGGATTTTGGACAGCACAGAGGTGTTTTTTAGAAGGATACATCTGGTTGCAGAGGCCAGCTGTAGTGACTCTCCATTATGAGCCCCTGAGACACCTTTATCTTAGCAAACATCAAAATGACTGTCCTTAGTCAGCCCAAGATACCTCTATGAATTTTAGAATTTCTAAAAGAATATTTCTTTTTTATATACTGTGTTCCCCACAACTGTGTGAGGCAAGCAGGACAAGTATTATTATTTTAATTTTAAATATCAAGGAAATGAGATCCAGAGAGGAAAAAACAATTTACCGAAGGTACAACAGCTTGTAAATGGCAGTCAAGAAATTTAAACCCAGACCTTATGGCTTCAAATTGAATGCCTTTTTCACAATATTTGCTTTATTTTTTATTCATTCAATAGTTTACTTATTCATTCAATGAACATATACCAAATGCTGACTCTGTGCCAGGTAATGGGAGCTCTCATGTTGTTCACAGTCTAGAATTTCCTTTCAGTATCACCTCTTGGTGCTACAAAGGATCTAGGGGAGGTGTGTTTCTCTACATATATTAATCACAGGCTCAGTAAATTTCTTCCATTAAGGCCTTGCAGGTTATTTTTCATCCCAACAGAAACATACAGTTATGATATGAATCACTGCTCTTCACAAAAGCCTAATGCCTGGCAAGGTGCCTCTCAAACAGCACATACCAACATCCCCTCAATAAAAAATTTGTCACTTACCAGACCTTCAAACTTAAGACTTTCTGAAGATTGCTGATCTAGGAATACCTGTGAAGTTGACACAAATCTCTCATCATTCCACATCCAGCAATGGCTTTTAGCTACCTAGTACATACAACTCAGACACACTTCTCCCAACACTATCTCATCACCCAGAACTTTTCTGCTTCCCCTTACCACAACTTACCTGCTTTATATCCACATTTCCTTGAAGCTCTCTCTATGCTAAGGAGGTAGTAAAATAATCTCTACTAAAGGTATTCCTCTTGGTTGAACATACTTGCTTTTTCACAGGGCCTCATGCCTTCACAGAATAATTTGCATAGAAGGGATTTCAGGAACCATGGTAGACTAATGATAGGAGAAATTTACAGATAGGAGAAGGGGGTTGGGGTGCCACGTTTAATTCATAGCCCAGGAATAAGTGCATATGTCATTTTTCTGAAAATGAAATAAACCAAGAAATGATTGCCATCCTGTGTGGACACAATGTAGGTATTGAAAGGGGCAGAGGAACATCTGACCAATCAGGCATGGGCCTCACCAATCCTAAAAGGACAAAACCAACAATTGCTTCTTCCTCTTAACACTTCATTCCCATAGCACATGAAGCATTGTCCTCAAATACCTTCTGAATGAAATCTGTATTTATAGCCAAACTTTTGTCAGTATGGTCTCTGGTTACATGTACCTTATAAACAAAAACCAGCCTAAATTGCTTACTTCACTTCTAGCTTCTTCAAGATTTGTCTAAAACCTTGCATTTCAGTGGTAGTTACTATCTCACAAGGCTTATTGGCAAACATTTTTTCCATCATTTCAGAAATTTTATATATCATTTAGAACATCACCTTTCAGACCCTCCAGCAATATAAGAGATGGCTGGTTCTCCCACAAGCTCACAGCAGCCATCTTACTTCACAGTCTCATTTTTAGGAGTTTAACAAGAACTTCAAAAATGCACTAGTGAGATAAACCTTGGCCACACAGCCTCTTAGCTCTTCTGAATTTGATGATTTGAAGAAGGGACAGAAAGACACAGGGGGACCTTCAGTTCTACTGGTTCCCAGTCTAATGACTTCCTTTCCAAACTCTATATTCACTCTGATCCAGGGCCTCATTCCTTCACACCTGTCTTACTGAAATTGACATTTACCTTCATCCAAGGTTCTCTTCCTTTTGATCTATTTTATATACTTCTATAAGATTAGCTCTTTTGAAGACATAGCTTTCAGTGCATTATTCCTCTGTTCAAAATCCTTCAGTGACTCTTTGTTTATCTACAGGACAAAGCCCAAACTCTTGAGGCTGGAATTTAAGACCCTCCATGCAATGTGCCCACACTAGCTACCCAACCCTATCTTCACCTACTTCCTCAAATGAGACTTCTGTCCTGCAAAGATCAGCTTTTCATTGTCTTGGGCATATATCATACTTAACTAGAACGTCAGTGCCTTTATTTCAGATTTTCTTTCCCACCAGCTGTACCACAGAATGGCCCCTAATTCTCTTCTCTCTCTATGCAAATCCAACCTTATTGTTCAATACCCTGCTCAAAGCATATTCCTTGCTTTTTTTACTGGCTTTATTAAAATATAATAGACAATTAGTTGCTTGTATTTACATTGTACAATTCAATGAGTTTTTTTCAATTATAGTTGGCATACAATAATATATCAGTTTCAGTTGGATAGCATAATGATCAGAGATCCACATAATTCATAAAATGATCACCCCACTAAATTTAGTACCCCTCTTCCCCCTTACATATTTATTGCAACATTTTAAACAATCATCCCCGTGCTACACTCTACATCTTCATGTCTATTCTGCAACTACCCATTTGTACTTCTTATTCCCTTTGCCCTTTTTTGCTATACCTCAACCCCCTCCCATCTAGTAGCCATCAAAATATTCTCTGTATCTATGAGTTTATTTCCACTTTTGTTGTTGTTGTTTATTTTGTTTTTTGGGGTTTTTTTTTAGATTTCATATGTACATAAAATTATGTGATATTTGTCTTTATCTGACCCATTTCATTCAGCACAATACCCTCTAGGTCCATCAAGGCAATATCTTTTTTCATCCCCTTTCTTTTAATCTATGTGTGTCTTTTAATCTGAAGTGAGTCTCTTGTAGGCAACCTCTGTAGGGGCCTTGTTTTCTTATCCATTCAGCCACACTATTTTTTGGCTGGAGCATTTAATTCTTTTCCACTTGAGTTACTTGTTGATAGGAATGTAGTTATTATCATTCTTTATTCACGTTTTGATACATGTTTTTTCTTCTTAAAGAAGTCTCTACAACATTTCCTGTAATACTGACTTGATGATGATAAAATCCGTTAGCTTATTTTTGTCTGGGAAGCTTGTTATCTGTCCTTCAACACTAAATGAGAGCTTTGCCGGATAAAGTATTCTTGGTTGTAGATCTTGGGTTTTCATCACTTTGAATATTTTGTGCCATGCCCTTCTGTCCTGCATAGTTTCTTTTGAGAAATTAGCTGCCAGTCTTATGATGCTCCCTTGTAGGTAACTATCTGCTTTTCTCTTGCTGCTTTTAAGATTCCTTCTTTGTATGTAACCTTTGGCATTGGAATTATGATGTGCCTTGGTGTGGGCCTCTTTGGGTTCCTGGTTTTGGGGATTCTCTGAACATCCTGGGGTTTTATGTCTATTTCCTTCACCAGGTTAGGGACGTTTTCCACCATTATTTCTTCAAATAGCTGCTCAACATCTTGTTTTCCCTCGGGTATCCTGATGACACGGATATTTTTACCTTTAATAGTGTCCCATAGGCTCCTTAAATTATTATTATAGTCTTGGCTTCTTTTTCCTCGCCATTCTTATTGAGTGTTCTTGGCTTTCCCATCCTCTCTATAGGTCATTTGATTCTCTTTATTCACTCTGTTTATTCCATTTAATATACTTTTCATCTCAGTTAATATGTTCTTCATTTCTGACTGGTCCGCTTTTATAATTTCCATTTCCATTTTTATGTTTTTTTTTTTCAAATATCTTTGTTAAAGTTCTCAATGAATTCCTCTACACTTCCCCTAAATTCATTGAGCATCTTTATAACCAGTGTTTTGAACTCTGCATCTGTTAGATTGCTTGACTGCATTATTTCTGGATCTCTGTTCTGTTCTCTCATATGGTTTCTGCTTCTTTGTCTTTCCATTCTGCTTGCTTTTCTCTGTCTGTTTCTATGTAATAAGCAAAACTCTTAAGTCTCCTGGTCTTATCAGCTTGTTTTTGTGAAGTAGGTGTCTAGTGGCACAGTCTTAAGAGTGGTTGAGCTGCAGGCCAACTTTATCCCCTGCCTGTGCCCCTCTGGGGCTGCTTGTTAAGATACAGCAAGCAATCCACAGATGCTATGCTTATAGTTACATCAAGAGGCCATACAGGAAACCGTAGCCAGTTGCCGCCAGTGTGAGTCTAGGCGCTGCTCAGCAAAGGGAACCTGACTCAAGGAGGACACACTTGGATGTAGTTTGGGTGTGGCCATGAGTTGGGGAAGGCGGAGTGTCAGGGAATCCTCTGGGCAGAGCAACCTGTTATCCAGTTTGATGACATCTCAGCCACAGCAGCACTGAGTCCACACACTAGGAGTGGGGAGTACTGAACAGGGAAACAATATATACCTCTGGCACTTCTGTACAGAGTGAGTCTCGCCTCTGGCCTTCACTCTGACAACTCAGTATCCTCCTTTAAGTTCCTAGTGCCTTCTGAGCAACCAACCCGGTGCTGGTGCTCAGAGCAAGCAGATCCCATCACCAAAAAGGTCCACTCACAGACATGGCCCCTTTAAGAGGCATCTGCAACTGTCAGCTGCCACTGCTATGGCCTCTATTCCACTCAGCCACTTGGGTCCAGACAGTCTCACAGTTTTGCCATTGCAGGGTGATTTTTTATTTTTCTCCCTAGTTGTAAGGTTTGTTCATCTATATCCCAGGCGATATTCCTTGCTGTTTACTCCTTATTTCTGTCACAACTTTGATTGGTCACCAGAGGGATAAACAGAGCCTCTATCATCTACACCATTTTATTCTCTCAAAAGTGCATACCCCTTCCTTGAAGGCTTACCCAATCGTCCCCACCCATACATTGAGCACTGTCAGACACCTTCCCAAACCTACAGAATCAGAATCTGTATTTTAACAATATCGTATATACCAGTGATCCCCAACCTTTTTTGCTTCAGGGACTGGTGGTCCTATGAGAATCTAATGCCTGATTATCTGAGGTGGAGCTGAGACAATGATGCTAGCACTGGGGAGTGGCTGTAAATACAGACGAAGCTTCCCTCACTTGCCCACTGCTCACCTCCTGCTGTGAAGCCTGGTTCCTAACAGTCCACAGACCTATACCAGTCCACAGCCCAGGGTTTGGGGACCCTTGTTATATACATTACAGTTTTAGAAGCACTGTCCTAAAGAATATGATTTGTACCATTAAAAGAGACAAACATACCTATGACTTCCAATTATGGTAGACTACCACACTCTCTTTTGCTTTTTCCCAAATCCATCTACTTCCCATCTTTACTATATATTCCTTTTAGCTTATGGAGACACAAGAAAATCAAGAATGTTTTTGTCTTCCCAACCATCTATACCCCACAACTAGTCCCTTCCACAACCTTTGTGTCATTTGAAGTTCCAAATTCCCTAGTTTTGATTTAGTCAGGCTTCACTATCTTGGGATCACAATTTCATATGATTAATTTTGCTGCCAGCTAATTATAGGTACACTTATCTACACTGAGCTCCCCTCCCTCAAAGGCAGAATAAATTGCTAACTGGGCCTGTGAACCTTAGCTTAGGAATAAGGAAGTAGTCAGCAAGCCAGGTTAATGTACTTTCCACAGCCCTACCTTATCCATTGTTTTACTTTCTGCAGTGTCAGTTACCTGTAGTCAACTACAGTCCAAAAATGTTGAATAAAAAATTCCAAAAAAATAAAATTCATAAATTTTAAATTGCACATTATTTTGAGTAGTGTAATAAAATTTCATGCCAACCTGCTCCATCCTTCATGGGACATGAATCATCCCCTTGTCCAGCATATTGACAGTGTATCTGCTATCCACCTGTTAGTCATTTAGTAGCCCACTAGGTTGTTCGATTGACTGTCATGGTACAACAATGCTAGGGTTTAAGTAACCCTTATTTTACTTAATAACGCCCCCCAAAGCACAAGAGTAGTTATGCGGGCAATTCGAATGTGCCAAAGACAAGCTGTAAATCACTTCCTGAAGTGAAAAGGTGAAAGTCCTCAATAATAACTTAATAACCAAAGGAAAAAAAAAATGTATGCTGAGGCCACCAAGATCTACAGAATGAAGGACTCTTCTATCTATGAAATTGTGAAGAAAAGAAATGTGTGCTAGTTTTGCTGTTATACCTCAAACTACCAAAATTATGGCCACAATGCATAAGTGCTTAGTTAAAATGGAAAACACGTTAAATTTCTGGGTGAAAGACAGGAACAGAAAGCGTGTTCAAATTGACAACAACATGTTGCACCAGAAAGCATTGAGCTTATATAAAGACTTCAGCAGGAATCTCCTGAAGCAAGTGACACCAAGCCATTTATGGCAGTAAAGTCTGGTTACACAGATCGAGGAATAGGTTTGGACTGAAAATATAAAAATTATTAGAGAGGCTGCATCCACCAATAAAGAAGCTGCTACTACATTTCTGCTAAGGTTGAAGAAGTTGATTAAGGAGAAAGGATACCATCCAAAGCAAGTTTTTGTATGTATGTATGTATGTATGTATGTATGTATGTATGCATGTATGTATGTATAGGAAAAAAACATAGTATGTATAAGGTTTAGTACTATCTACGGTTTCAGGTTCCACTAGAAATCTTAGAAAGTATCCCTATGCATAAGAGAGAACTACTATATATGAAAAATAAAGCTAAACCTGGGATAGTGTAGGGAGAGTACTGAGATGATGTTGTAGAATAGGTTATAGAGGATTTGCTGGAATTAGGCTGACTTCTCTATTTTCAAATCTTTCTATATACCTCACCCTTGCCTGGACTCTAAGAGAAAGTCAGTGCTAGAAAAAATTGACAAAGTTCCCCAAATATCACCAAAGCAAAAGGAATCCAAACACCTCAGAAGCTTCTTCAGGCTCTTTATACATCCCTTTGAATCTTTCTCCCTTTCATACTTTCTCACTCCCACTCCTTTTCTCTTTCCCTCTTTTCTGGCTTTTAATACTGTTGGATTGATGAACATAGGATTTTTCTTAGGAAAAATATGGTAGAGATCTCCATATCAATGAGCACAAAAGTCCTTTTTCTAAAGTCCATATTTCTTTACTATTAAATTACTGTTCTCCCCTTTACACTCCTTATTTCATGATCTGTAATTCTACTGTAGCCAAAATTAATCATTTGAATAAGCTGTAAGGAAGTCAATGTAGTCAATCTGAATCATGAACTGTTTTTTGTTTTTGTTTTTGTTTACCACAATTGGATTTTTATTCTGTCATTCATTATTAATCTAAACTTAGAAAAGCAAGCATTGTGTATATGAGAAGCCCTTATGGAATTTATCACAAATAAAGAAAAGACTTATCAGACATGTATGTAGAGTGCTAATTTTTAGTATACAAAGCAAGTCTAATAGTGCTTGCAAATGTCTGATTCTCCTAGAATCAAAGTATTCTCTTATGCAGGTAAACTATTCTCCTTATTTTGAACTTGTTTGTAACATGACCTTTTCATCACAGACCCCCAGAGAAGTTTCAGCTCAGCTCACATCAGAAAAACCATCAGAAAAAGTCTAATTCAAAAAAATCTGAAATAATGAATTGTTACTGCAGTAGTTTCCAGAACCAGTAGCAACAGAACTACCTGAGGCGCTTGTTAAATGCACAGATTCCCTTGCCCTACTCTAGGTGGAATGAATCAAAATCTTCACATTTAAGGGCTCAGAATCCCCATGTATAAAAAACTTTCTGGGTGGTTTTGAGAACCACAGTTTTAGTTTACTTCTTAGTCACAGTCCTCTTGAATTGCCTGATTCTTCACCAGGGCCTTGTTAAACTGGCTGTCATGCAACTACATTCAAGCATATGTCCTCTAGCAGACACCAAGGATATTTCTTGTCTTTTTTACAAAGCTTCAGTAGGCATCTGTTGTGATACTAAAGTTGAATGTCTTTACAAGGGTTTTCCTTTGAGGCCTTTTACCTTCTCTGATTATCATATCCGGCAGCCAGTGAAAGACCTGTCCTCTCCCAGGTAAGAGGCCTAGTTCAGACATCTAGGTTAAACAGCATTGTATGTGACCAGACTGGAAGTCTGCATGCAAAGGTACTAACTATCAATGAAAAAAGATTACTCAAGGGGGTTAAAACTTTCAAGGTAGCCCATGGATTCAAGAGTAGCGAGAACAAACATCACAGCTATCACTCCACATGTGATATTCCAAAGTGCCTCCTTTTAAAATTCCTCCAGACAGAAATGCTGGATTCTACAGAAGTTGTAAAAGGAAAATTTGTAAAAGAGGTGAGGTCTGTTTCCAGGGTTCCTCAGTCTCCATGTTCTTTTCCTGCACAATCCATCTGGCAGGGCATGATGCCCTCATGCATCCCACAGTAGTAGCTGATTTATGTGTTTCCCTAGCCTGGACTTACTTCTGACATTTCCTTCCTTCTACCTTTGTCCTCTACCTTCAATTTCTGGCTTTCTTTCCTCAAGGTTGTGCTCTCTCTGAGTGGAATGTGGTAGGTGCTCTACCATGTAGATAAATGCCCTTTGGGGTTTCAGGAAAAGTTCAAATGGGGGCCAATCTGAACTAACCATTCCATAAAAGAGAAGTGATACAGTTATTTTCATTGTGTCCCCTGACATCTATCTAACCCTGACCTCAGACTGAGCCTCCAACACTTAACAAATTGCGGTCTAACCCTGGCAATCTGATAGCAATCAATGGCTGGACACTAAAAGGAACAAAATAAAGTATAATTGATCAACTCAGAGAAATCCCATGGCCCACCAGGAGAGAAACAATTCAAAGGACATATCCTATCTAATTGACTAAATCAGTAGTTTTGCCTTACTATAGGAAGAATACCCAGTTATCAACTGTAATTTATAATCCACCAGTACAATATGGGGAGTGAGTAGAGAAGGACAATAGAGTCTCTTATGTAGATAAACAAATAAAATGAATTAAGCAGAGCCTATTCCACCTAGACCTCAGAGCCTCATGGTCAACAATATCAAGATGTGTTTTTTATTGGGTTTACTGACATGCCCCTGATCTGCTCATATTAGAAAAATAGGAACTGAGCCATGGTGCCAGAATATTCATGGAAGTAAATATTTATAAGCAAAATGGACAAAAATGTCAGAGAACACCAACCTTAAGAGCATCCAAATGTGAAACATCCAATATCATTGCCATTCATTGTAGCTTTGAGCTGTTCATAACAGTTCTTAACATAAATTTCAGTTTTCTTATAGCATTATATTTTAAATATGAAAAAAATATATCTGAATGACCTCATGGTGGTTCATTCTGTAATAACTGTTAAGTTAAGCCTGCTATTAATTGTCGGAGACACATTTATGTGTCTTTTTCTAACAATCTCAAAATCCAGTCATTTCTCAGTTAGTTCCTAGATGCTAATCGCTTCTCATAGCTAACACCTCCTATCATATATTATGCTGCTGGGAAGCTCCCCTAGGGATCAGGTGTAACCCTGTCTCCAGCAACTCTATATGCTGACGACAGATGAACTTATAGGTAGAACTCATAAATGATAAAGGAGACCAAACAATGTTCCAGGATGAGCAATTGTAATGATGCAGGAGAGAGCAAATTTCTCCTAGTTATGGGAGGAGACCAAGCCTTGCACTGAGAGAAGAAGAGTTTCCTGTGGTGGAGAGTGTAGAAAGAATTCAACACACATGTCAAAGTTAGTGTCAAAAGGAAACTTTATTTAAAAAGGGGTAACACTCCACAGACAGTGTGGTCTCCTCTGAGAGTCAGAGAGTGAGAAAGACCATGAGAGAGACAGTGAGAGGGACCCTGAGTGCTTGGGGAATTCAGTTTATATGTAATTCTTTAGTCCCTGTGAGTTATAATTTAAAAGACATTGTTAACCCATTTCCTCTAATATGGACATACAGTGAGGAAGTGGAAGAGTATGTAGTGTGAAAAGATGAGAATATGTAGAATGAAAGGCTTGCTGGCACTTCTCAACCTTTAGTCCATAGGTTCCCCATGATTTCAGCTGTAAGGAATGAATGATTTCATTTTGTATAAGGCAGTCACTTAAAGACTCTTGTTTTTCCTGTTTCCCCTTCACAGGTATGAGGAAATGAGTTGTTAGCAATCCCAGCAAAAATCTTCATTTGTTCTGCTGGTGTCCTCCTGGTCTGGTTGCAGGGCTGATCAGCATATTGCAGTCTCTGAATGTAGCTTGATTAACATTTTTAATTCTCTTGCCTCCTCCCTACATTAGTAGCACTCAGAAAAATTAGGAGGGAGGTGGGTGACGTTTGCCTTCACTGACTTTACTGCCCTCCTTCTCTCCCTCTTCTCTGTCTCTATCACATAAGCCAGCAACATAAAGTCTTCCCAACCCCCACCTCTAACTGTCCCTACACCAGAGCAAAGGGCTTTTAGGTATAATCACAAACAAAAACAAAGAAACAGGAAATTTGTGTTCTAATCTGGACTCTATCTAGTTGAATGGCTTTAGGGAAGTCACTTTTTCTTAGTCTCATTATCCTCATTATAAAATGAAAAGAAGGATATCATGGGAACTGAAATTTATAAAGCCCTTACCAATTACAAGGCACTGTGTTTGAGGCTGTTTATGCCATTCATTCTCATAATCTTCCCCAAAAGTTACTACACTGCTTACCTACAGATAATGTTAGTTTCTGAAGGGTTATGTGACTTGCTCAAATCTGCAAAGCCTGTGAGTGGTAAGAGAGGTATTTTCATTTGGATTTGCATATCTGACTGCATTGCTTCTAGAGATTTGGTACAGATGATCCATAAGGCCCCTTCCAGCTTTGACACCTTAAGAGTCTGTAAAATCCTACTATGTATGCAGCTGTCTACTACACCTTTTTAAGGTGCCAGTTCCATAAACATTTGTGAAAAGAACAATGTTGGGTGGCATAAATGAAAGATACTTGAGAAAAAGGCTGTTTGGTGGCTAAATGTAACAGTGAGAAAACCAGAGAGAGGAGACCTAGACAGGTTTTTAAAAGATAGCCAATGTGTCAGCTAATTTAAAAATAGGTGAGGCGTGCTTACTTCATCCCTAGAAGAGAAAGAGAAATAAGCTATATGGAAGATAAGATTCTTCAAATCACTACCCTCCACCACCTTCAATAGTAGAAAGGAACTGGTTTGTCTCCAGCAGTTTAATTAACCAAAAGTAGATGCTCTCTTTTCCCGACTGAAATTAGATTGTAAAACACTTCTCAAACTAACTTTGTTTACTTTGTTTTCTTTATGTCATAAGGATACTGGGGCTCAGATGGGTTAAACTCACACTATGCCTCTCTCATCCCTTGCTGTCTGAGCTTTCTAGGCTACAGCATGAACTTCAGATTGGAGAGAGAGTAATAGGATCATTGCAGTGGCCTGAATCAAGATAGTGGCAGTGAAGATAGAGATTTTGGAGGTAGAATCAGCACTATTAAACATCAAGGGTTAGGGAGGGGTAGGTTTACTACTTGTGCAAATAGAAGGATGGTAGAACTAGTCTCTGAGATTGTGAATGCTGGGCAGAGAAGATCCAGAGAGAATAGAAAATTTATAAGTTTTCACAGAATAAAAGTTCTTCTCTTCTGAAAAACCTCCCACCGTATCTCCATTGAAATGACTGCAAAGTCATTACTCCCTAGAATTATTATAATAACCTTCTACCTGATCTTCTTCCATCAAGCCCAGCTCCTTTCCAATCCACCCTCCATACTGCTGTCAGAGGGTTCTAATTCATAAACAAATCTCTTCATACCAGTCTCTTGCTTAAAAACCTTCGGTGGCTCCCCATTGCTCTCAGAATAGAGATTCAATACCTTTAAATGATGTACAAAGCATTTTATGAACCCAAATACTTCTCCGGATTCATCTCTCCAAACACACCAGACTATTTGGAGTTCCCAGAGAACATAGAAAATCTTATATTTTTCTGTCTGTTTATGCTGCTCCCTTTACCTAAAATGCTCTCTCCTGCACCACCACCTACTCAGCATTTACAACTCATACCATGTTTACCTTTTCTTTCAAGCTTTTTCTCACCTCCTCACCATGACCTAATTTGTATCCAACAACAAGTACAAGATTCTAATACCTATAGTATGTTATAGCACTTAATCGTATGTAGGTTTGTTCCTTCACTAGATATGGTGCCCTCAAGGACAAGGACTATACACAGAGCTTGGCATAGTTCACTTGTATCAAAGGTCCATTGAATTAATAAATTATGAATGATTAAATGAATAAGCAAATAAATTGATGAATGAATGAACAAATGAACGAGGCAACAATAGCAAAAATAAGATACAAGGCATTACATGTTCATAGTGCATCACAGTTTACAAAAGCACTTTAAACTTTCTATCTTATTTGTCCTTGATAATATTTTGAGGCAGAAAAGGCAAAAAAATGTCACCCTATCATTCTATATATGAGAAATTTGGGTGACTTTTGAAGGTCATAGATCAAGTATGTCAGAATTAGAACTAGAACTAAAAGAGCCTGAGTTATTCCAGGATTCTTTCTCCAGTGGCTAATCAAATGCTATAAGAAAGAAAATTATTAGGCAATAGGAGCTTTTTTTTTCCTTTTAGAAACTCCCCTACAAATCAACTTTCTCCATGTATTTAATTAGCAGCCACCTCTGCCAAGTACTCTATGTTTAGACTTTTTGACAGTTGGCACAAAATCAGGTCAGTGTTCCCTGGCCTTGTCAACACTCCTAGAGCACAAGAGCACTGGGCTCAGGAGAAATCTCAAATGTTAAAAGGCTCATTGCAAGTCTCACCGAAAATCAAATACATAACTGGAAAAATATCTCCCATGATCTATGCATGTAGCCATGGTGTCTGACAAATTCAGTTAACTCTGTCATACATCATTCTCCACAGTGTTATTGAGAGAGACATTGTAGTATTGAATTTTAATTACTCAGCTTCTATTGATCTCATCATAATCTGGTGAGAATCATTTGCAAACTGACAGTCCCCTCAGGAGACAGCACTATTACCTAATGATAAATCTCACAGTGTCATTTGATAAAAGGTTGAGATTTTTTCTTTCCCACACACACAAAAAAAACCTTTTTACCAGCAAATTCTCATATTGAAACCGAAATAATGCACACAGTTGTTAACTTAAGCTGAGGTAAGTAGAACCTGGTTTGTGGCATCACTGCCTCTCTCCATCATTACTCCCACCCTGGTTCATCAATACCTTCACACACCCTCCCCCCAGTTTATGCTAGGATTTCTCAACCAAGCCCCTTCCTCCCCTACCATCATAACCTACTGACCTAATAATCATAATATTCAATTATGGGCCCAATGATCTAGGTTAAGAACTCTTTGCTGGTAAGAATCGATGGTGATAATTTTTGCACTCTCACAAATGTCCTCAAAACCTCAACACAGAGGAGTAAGAAATGTTGAGAATATCAGGTCCCTGACCAATGGCTAGGGAGACATTGGGAAAAGAAGTACCCCAAGGTGCAATTTAAACTTCACCATCAAAGCACTCTAAAGGACTAGCCCAAGAAGATATGGTCAACTAGCTAGTCAGTGAGTCAGCCAATAAATATTTTTGAAAGCTGATTATGTGCCAGAAACTATGCTAGAGAGGCCCTGGAGGATACAGTGGTAAACACAATATAATGTACTCTAACAAAATTTGACTATATGGCTGCAATTAATTTATTAAATAATTAAAACATGTAATAGGCTATGAGGGACAAATAAAATGGGACTCTAACCTAGTCTGGGAGGCCAATGATTAAGCTGAGAAATGAAAAGTGAGTTGATATTATCTGGATGAAAAATGAGACCGGGAGAGACAATAGTGTAGAAACACTCTGGGCAGAGGAATGACTATAGACAAAAGCAGCTCAGAACGTAAAAGGGGCATGGTAAGGGAGAGGTAGTAGCAAGGTAGGGTGCTGAATATGGTTGGTACCAAGTGGAAATAGTGCTGTGGCCACTGCTAATAGATGCTTGCAAGGCTGCTTGCAGTAGGTATGGCTGGTAGGTATGGTTGCTGGTGAAGAAAACTGTCAATGAATAGTTGTTGGTGATAGGCATGGAGTGTGGGATTAGAGCTGAGCCGTGACTATGGCTGCTAGTAGGCATGGCAGTTATTAGTAGGTGTGGTATGTGTGTCATGGCTCTGGTGGTGGACATCACTTATGGTGGTGGGCATCAGAGTTGACGATAACTTATGGTGATGTCTCTGTTCAGTTGGCATAAAGAGAAAGAAGTAAGAATCCAACCTGTTTTTCCTAAATGGCTATCCAGCTTATCCAACATCATTTATTGACTAAAACATTTTTTATTCTATAATTTGAAATATGTATCACCTTTACAATATGTTAATTTGTCTGATATATCTGGGTCTATTTCTAGATTATTTATATTCTTACACTGTTTTCTGTGTCTATGGATGGGCCAGTATCTTACAGTTTTAATTACTATAGCTTTATAATAGATTTAATATTTGATAAAGTTAGCTCTCCAATACTACTTTTTTAAAATATTTTTTTAATGCTATTCTTTATTTTTTTCTCCCTCTTCCTCCATACCCTTCCCTCTCTAGTAACCGCTAGTCTATTGTCTATGTCCATGAGTCTCTGTTTGTTTCTCCTGTTCATTTGTTGCTTTTAGGTTTTGTATCCCACATACAAGTGATATAATGTCATCTTCAATTTTTTTCTGTCTGGCTTATTTTCTTAGCATGATTATCTAGAGGTTCATCTACATTGCTGAAAATGGCAGTATTTCATCTCATCTCATGAATAAGTAATATTCCATTGTATATATATACCACCGCTTCTTTATCCAATCATCTATCCTAGGGCACTTCTGTTGCATCCATGTCCTGGCCACAGTGAATAATGCTGCTATGAACATCAGTGCGAAAACATATTTTCAGATGTGAGATTTCAAGACTTTGGGGTAACTGCCCAGTGAGGGATTGCTAGATCACATGGTAAATCAATTCTTAGTTTTTTGAGAAACCACCATACTGATTCCAATTGTGGCGGTACCAAGTCGCAGTAACACCAGCAGTGTATAAGGGTTCCTTTTCCTTCATATCCTCTCCAACATTTGTTATTACTTGTCCTGTTGATAACAGCTATTTTAACAGGTGCAACATGGCATCTCATTGTGGTTTTGATTTGAATTTCCCTAATAGCTAGTGATATGAATATCTTTTCATATGTTTGTTGGCCATTTGTATGTCCTCTAGGGAGAAGTGTCTGCTCAGGTCCTCTGCTCATTTATTGATTGAATCATTTGTTTTGTTGTTGTTGTTATTGAGTCGTATGAGTTCTTTGTATATTTTGGATATTAGGCCCTTATTGGAGGCGTTGTTTGCAAATATGTTTTCTCATTCAGATGGTTGTCTCTTTACCTTGTTGATAATTTATTTTGCTGTGCAGAAGCTTTTCAGTTTAATGTAGTCCCATGCACTTATTTTAACTTTTACTTCCTTGGCTTTGAGGTCAAATTCATAAAATCCTCTTTAAGTCCAAGATCTTTGAGTTTAGTTCCTATGTGTTTTATTTTTTGTGTTTTTATGTTTGTTTGTTTTTTTCCTACGAAATTTACCATTTCAGGTCTTATATTCAGGTCCTTAATCCATTTTTAAGCTAATTTTGATGTGTGGTGATAGACGACAGTCTAGTTTCATTCTTTTGCATGTGGCTTTCCAGTTTTCCCAATACTGTTTATTGAAGAGTCTTTCCATTCTCCAATCCATGTCTTTGGATTATTTGTCAAAAATTATTTGCCCATATAAGCATGGATTTACTTCTGGAATCTCGATTCTGTTCCACTAGTGTGAGTGTCTGTATTTCTGCCAATACCATGCCATTTTGATTATTGTTGCTTTGCAGTATTATCTCAAGTCAGGCAGAGCGATGCCTCCAACCTCGTTCTTTATTCTCAGGATGGCTTTGGCAATTCTTTGTCTTTTGTGCTTCTTTATTCTATTTGAGCTAACTTTATTCTATTTCTTTAAAAAATGCCAATGGGATTTTGATGGGAATTGCATTAAATCTGTATAATGCTTTAGGTAATAAAGTCATTTTAAATATGTTGTTTCTGCCAATCTAAGAACACAGAATATCTTTTCATTTCTGTGTATCTTCTTCAATTTCTTTTAAAAGGGTCTTATAGTTTTAATTATACAGGTCCTTCATATATTTTGTTAGATTTATTCCTAGGTATTTTATTCTTTTTGTTGCAATTGCAAAAGAAATTATTTTTCCATTTCCTACTCTAACACTTCATTATTAGAGTATAGGAACACTATAGAATTTTAAGCATGGATTTTGTATCCAGAAACTTTACTGTATTTTCTTATTGTTCTTGTGGATTCTTTAGGGTTTTCTATATAGAGAATCATGTCATCTGCAAATAATGACAGTTCGACTTCTTCATTTCCTATTCAAATGCCTTTTATATATTTCTCTTGTCTGATTGCACAAGCTAAAACCTCCAATGTTATATTGAATAATAGTGGTGATAGTGGACAGCCTTGTCTTGTGCCTGATCTTAGAGAATATATTTTTGGTTTTTCACCATTAAATATAATATTGGCTGAGAGTTTCTCCTATATGGACTTTATTATGTTAATGTACATTCCTTCTATACCAATTTTGTTAAGTGTTTTGGTCATAAATTGATGCTGTATCTTATGGAAGGCTTTTTCTGCATCTATTGATATGATTATATGATTCTTAGTTTTTAATTTGTTTATGTGGTGTATCACATTAATCGATTTGCATATGTTGAACCATGTCTATGCCCCTGGGTTGAAGCCCACTTGATCATAGTGTATAATCTTTTTAATATGTTGCAGTATTCGGTTTGCTAGTATCTAATTTAGGATTTCTGTATCTGTGTTCATGAGAGATATTGGTTTGCAGTTTTCCTTTTTTGTGTTCTCTTTACCAGGTTTTGGTATCATGATAATATTGGCCTCATAAAATGAGTCAGGAAGTATTGCCTCCTCTTCGATTTTTTGGAAGAATTTGAGGAGAATAGATATTAAATCTTTGAAGGTTTGGTAGAATTCATTGGTGAAGCCATCTGGTCCTGGACTTTTACTTTTTGGCAGGTTTTTGATGATCGTTTCAATTTCCATACTGCAGATCAATCTATTTCAATTTTCCAGTTCTTGATTCAGTCTAGGAAGGTTGTATCTTTCTAAGTACTGGTCCATTTCTTCTCAGTTATTAAATTTGGTATTATATACTTTTTCATAGTAATTTTGTATGATCATTTGTATTTCTGTGGTGTCTGTCATCATTTCTCTTCTTTCCTCCCTGATTTAGTATGTGTCCTTTCTCTTTTTACTTTAGTGATTCTAGCCAGAGTTTTGTCAATTTTATTAACTTTCTCAAAGAACTAGCTCTTTTTTTCGTTTATTTTTTCTATTGTTTTTTTGTTTGTTTGTTTTGTTTTCATTTTCATTTATTTTTGCTCTAATTTTCATTAATTCTATCCTTCTACTGATTTTAAGCTTCAGTTGTTCTTCCTTTTCTAGTGTTTTAAAATGAAGAATTAGGTTGTTCATTTGGGTTCATTCCCGTTTTTTGAGATAGGTCTGTAATTATATGAAATTTCCTCTAACGACCATTATTGCCATGTCCCAAAATTTTTGTTATGTTGTACCAGTGTTATCATTCATTTCCATGTATCTTTGATCTCTCTTTTTATTTCTTCTCTGACCCAGTTGTTCTACAGTAGCAATCTCAATGTATTTGTTGTTCTTCCCACTTTCGTTTTACAGTTGATCTCTAGCTTCAAAGAATTATGATCAGAGAATATTTTTGGTATGATTTCAACTCTCTTATATTTTTTGAGGCATCTCTGTGTTCAAGTATGTGGTCAGTCCTTGAGAATGTTCCATTTGCTCTAGAGAAGACTGTACAAGCAGGTGATTGGGGATGAACAGGTCTGTAAATGTCAATTATGTCCAGTTGATGTAACGTGTCATTTAAGGACTTTATTTCCTTATTGATTTTCTATGTGGATGATCCGCCCATGTCTGACAGTGGGGTATTTAGATCACCTACTACAATAGTATTTTGGTCTGTTTCTCCCTTTAGTTCTGTTAGTAATTGCTTTATATATTTTGGGGCTCCCTGATTGGGAGCATAAGTATTAATAAGTGTTATTTCTTCTTGGTACATAATTCCCTTTATCATTATGAAGTGTCCCTCAGTATCTTCCTTTACCTTTTTTTAAATTTTGAACTCTATTTTGTCCACTATTTGTACCACTACTCCTGCTTTTCTCTCAATACCATTTGCTTGAAATATCATTTTCCACCCTTTCACTTTGAGTCTATATTTGTCTTTGCAACTGAGATGTGTCTCCTGGAGGCAGCATATGGCTGAATTTTGTTTTTTGATCCAATCTGTAACTTGTGCCTTTTTATTGGTGAGTTCTGTCCATTTATATTTAGGACAAGTATTGAAATATGAGGTTTTCCTATAACCATTTTATGTTTTTCTTTCCGATATCTCGGTGTTTCCACTGATTCTTTACACTTCTGTGTCTTTTTTGTTTGTTTCATTGTTTTTTTTGTTGAGTTTTGTTAGTTTTCTCTCCTGTCCTTCTTGTTTTATGTTATATATTTCAGTTCTGAATCCTTGGATTGGGGTTACTATCACAAATATGTAAAGGATAGTTATATATATAATACAGTCATTGTTTTTTTTCTGTGTGTGCCTTATCTCCATTCCTCTTTGCGAATTTTGATCTTTGAATCCTCTTCTTTTCATTCATTGTTGTCTCAATTTGTCCCTATGTATACTGAACGTTCATTACTGTCTTGTTATCTATAATAAGTCTCTTCTTATTGTTTAAGCTTATAACGCCTTGTTCTTAGTAAGGGTTGCATTCCTCTCCTCTCTGCCTGCTAGTTGCCTTACTCCTAGTTATGCTTTTTTTTTTTCCATTTTATTTTAGATGATCTGATCTCTTTCGGTATTTCCTGTAATGCTGGCCTTATAGTGGAGAGTTCCCTCAATTTTTATATGTCTGGAAATGTCTTTATTTCTCTTTCATACCGAAAGGAGAGTTTTGCTGGATACATTATTTTCGTCTGGTAGTTCCTTTCATTTAATAGTTTCAATATTTGATTCCATTCATTTCTGGCTTCTATATTTGGGCTGAGAAGTTTTATGATAATCGAATGGATTTTTCTTTACAGGTTGACGTCTTCTTTTCCCTGGCTGTCCCGTGAATTCTTTTATTGTCATTGATTTTTGATAATTTTCATACAATGTGGCTTGGAGAAGTCCTTTTGGTTTGAGATAGTTAGGTGTTCTGTTGGCTTCTTGTATTCCAAGCTCCGGATCATTCCTTAGATTTGGGAAATTCTTGTCATCTATTTGTCTGCGTATGCTTTCTAATCCCTGCTCCTTTTTCTCCCCTTCGAGAATGCCCATTATTCTTATGTTTTTTCTCTTGATCGTATCAGCTCGTTCTTGTATTTCTCTTTCCTTATTTTTAATTCTTCGGTTTCTCTCTTCTTCCTTCTGATTTATTTCTAGATTTCTTTATTCAATGTCACTGATCCTTTCCTCCATTTGGTCAACTCTATTTTCCAAGCTTGCTGTTTCATTTTTCACCTCTTTTCAGTGTGTTCTTCATCTCCAGAAGTTCTATTTGGTTCTTTTTGAGGGTTCCAATCTCCTTGCTAAAGATGTCATTCTGTTCTTTTAGTTGTTTTTTTCAATTCCTAAAATTGTTGATATGAATTTTTTTGGATCTCATTCTGTTTTTTCAGAATTACCATCCTGAATTCGCTGTCATTTAAGTCACATATTTCTATGTCTATAAGCTTATTTTCTGGAGATTTATCTCTTCCTTTCTGAACTGCTTTGTTATCTTGGTTGTTCATGGTTTTTAATGGACTATTTCTCTGCCTGGCCATTAATGGAAGTGTGCTCAGCAGTTTTTCTCCAGAAAGATTTATTATATAAAGGTCTCTCTTTAGCCCATTATGAAGAATGCATTTTTCTTTTCCTTTTGGTAGGTGGCATTTATGTCTCTTGGATCCCTGCTTTATATAAAGTCTTAGTAATGCCTTTTTTTTTTTCCTAATAGATATTCTGCTATGCCTGATACCCTCAGTCTCAGTTCCTGTCAGTTTTAGTGACAGTTTTGGTAGCGTTTGCTCAGATTCCCCTGGGGCTCTGCATTTTTGGTTCCATAGAATATGGGGGTAGGGGCTTTTGGATTGGGGGATTGAGGTTGCAGCTCAGCCTTGGTTTTGTAACCTCAGCTGGTACAAATCAATTGTTATTTCTCTGCTGTCCCCACTTCTCTGCTTTGTGCCCTGGTGCCTGGTCACTGCCGACTGCTGCATGGAGCTCACAGCTCTCCAAGGCATAGCTGTTCAGGGAACTTGCTGCACCTTCTCCCTCAGCCTCCTCCTACAGGGAGCTCAGGCTGTGAGAGGCAGCTTCTTTGTTTCTCCTCGTCTACCACCCAACACCCGGGGTTCTGACTAGTGGTAACTCTTATATGCAGATCCCACACTCAGATGTGCTGGTGTGCCATTTGGGTGTTTTTTTGTTGAGTTTTAGATGTTCAGCTTATTGTTGTTTCAAGGGGAGAGATCCGGGGTTGTCTTTTCCTCTGCCATGTTTCTGACATCACACCATCTTATCTTTGATAATAGGAATTGGTTGATATTGTCTTTCATAATTTCTAGCAAGTTCCACCTGCCACCCCATTCTCTTGCCGCTGTAATTCATGCCTTATGCAGCTGTGCCACCAGTTCCAAAATTCTTTTCTTCCTTCGTGTGTCATCATGCTATTTATATTCCATTAACTCTGATGAATTTCATGTTGCTTCCAAATATGCAATTTACAAGTGTGAATCACAGCAGTGCTTGTTGCTTCAGCATTTACCCCAAGATAATGCGCAGATCACACTTCCAACCTTACTTCCAATATTTGCTCTGGAATCTATGTCTTTTTTTGTATTTACTGTCTCTTTGTTGATGTCCTCAGTGAGATCATCTATTATTCCCCTAAGTTCATTGAGCATCCTTATAACCAGTGTTTTGAACTCCATCTCTGGTACATTGCTTGTCTCCATTTTCTTTAGTTTTTTTTTTTCCTGTAGTTTTATCTTATCATTTTGTTTGCAGTATGTTTCATTGTTTCTCATTTTAGTCACCTCTAAACTGTTTGTTTCTATGTATTAGGAAAATCTGTGATGTTGTCCAGCCTTGGCCAGATTGCCTTATGTAGTAGGTGTCTTATATGTCCTAGTTGCATAGTTTCCCTGATTACCTGGGCCAGGAGCTCCGGGAATTTTCTTTGAGTGTGTTGTATGTGTTCTCTTGTTGTAGCTAAGCCTTGATCACTATTAGCACATCAGTATATGGGACTGACTCTTGGACTGACCGGCTGTGAAAATTGGCCATGCCCACAGAATATGAGCTGCTGTATGAGGACTGACTACATGAAATGAGATTCATCCCAGCAGTCTCGTGTACCTGTTGAGACCACCCTTTACATGTGCCACTTGTACTTCTAGTTAGGTGGTGCTCTGTTGTGGTCTGATGCCAGCTTTGTGTGTTTTGGTTTTGTAGCCCCTTGGTGGGGGGCCTTCCATGTAGGCCAAAGTCAGCTGCTGCCTTTGATTGTTTGGGGCTACATGGTAGGAGCTACAAAGCAATCCATGGATGGTTGCCACCTATGCTGGATCCGGAGGCAAGTGAGAGAGACCACGCTGTGAGCCTAGATTGCTTACCGCTAGTACTAGGCCTGGGGATAATTAGAAAAAGATCAGTGCACTTCAAGGCCTGTGGCTGCTTGCCAGATGCCCATATGACTCTGCAGATGGTAGCGCCTTTGGTTGGTATGTGAGTTGGGTGGAACAGGGACCCAGTGAGTCACTGGGGTAAAGTGAGAGAATTTCACTTGGCCAATGTAGAGTCAGGTTTCATACCAGTGCCAATCTGCAGCTTCCTGTAAAATTCTCAGATTGCAGCATGACTAGCCACTCTCCACTTAAGGCCAGGAGACCCCTGTGATCCTCTCAAGAGATACTGCAGCTTGGGCTGGCACCAGTGGCCTGTCACCAAAATTATTCCCCTAATTGTGTAATCCATGCATGGGTTATGTGAGCTGAGGGCCACTGCATGCCAAAAAGTGTGCAGCTCAGGAGAGGCACAATGTGGGTCTGACTTCTTGGCAATGGGCTGCCATGGGCAATTTGTGGTGTGGATGTGGCAGTGCCCCAGGGAGACACGGAGTGGGGCGAGTGGATATCATCAGGCCAATGCAGTTTCAGAATTGGCCATGTGGGAGGAGGGTTCAACACAGGCAAGATGATGCCAATCTTCAGATTGCCCTGGAGAGGGGCTGACAAAGGAGCAATAGTGCTGTCCCCTCAGCCCTCGCCCTGGCACCATAGAACTCAGGCTTTTCCCATATGTCTCTGGCACCTCCTGAGCCACTGACCCTCTGCTGGAGCCCAGCGTGAGTGTCTCTAAGTGAGTGAGTCTGTGCATAGGCCCTTTAAGGGGAAGTCTGGGTTTTCACGTTCCTTCTGTCTCACCCAGAAAACCAGAATCCCCACAGTTTTTTAAAGTCAGATTTTGTGGGAACTCCTCTTCCTGAGACTGGAACCCTGGGCTGGGAAAGGACTTGTGTGGTGCTAGGTCCCTTCATTCCTTTTGGGGACCTCTGCGGCCACAGTTTTCGTCTTGCCACTCAACCATCACATGTGGGTGCAGGACTAGCCATCTTCTTGTCTCTGCTCCTCCTACCAGTCTCATGTGGCTTATTCTTTATAACCTTGTATGTATGTGTGATGTTCATTTAGACTTCACATGTTTCTCCATGTTTTATGTTTTATAATTTAGTTGTAATGCGGTCATGGAAAGAGGTGAGTCCTGCTTTTATCTAGCCCATAACCTGAAAGATAGAAATCGTATGATCATATCAATCAATGCAGAAAAACTGTTGGATAAAATCTAGCATCCATTTATGATAAAAACTCTCAGCAAAGTCAGAATACAGAAAACGCACCTCAACATAATAAAGACCATACATAACAAACTCACGACTAACATCATAGTCAATAAGAACAAGCTAAAAGTAATTTCCTTAAGATCAGGAATAAAACAAGGATGTCCAATTTCTTCACTTTTATTCAACATAATATTGGGAATACTAGCCACAGCAATCAGATGAGAAAAAGAAATAAAAGGCATTTAAATTGAAAGGAAAATAGTAAAATTGTCATTATTTTCAAATGACATGATACTATATATAGAGACCCCTAAAATTTCCATAAGGAAACTGTCAGAACTGATAAAAGAACTCAGTAAAGTAGCAGAATAAAAAATTAATATTCGAAAGTCTGTTGCATTTTTATACACCAATAATAAACTATCAGAAGGAGAATTTAAGAAAACAATTTTATTTACAATGGCATAAAAAATACCTAGGAATAAACTTAACCAAGGAAATAAAAGACATGGACTTGAAAAAAATATATCTTTAAAGAAAGAAATTGAAAAAGATAGAAATAAATGGAAGCAAATACTGTGTTTATGGATAGGAAAAATTAACATTGTTAAAATTTCCATACTACCCAAAGAAATCAATAGATTCAATGCAATCTCTATTAAAATACCAGTGACATTTTTCACAGATTAAGAACAAATAATCCTGAAATCTATATGTAACCATAAAAGATCCCGAACAGCCATGGTAATCTTGAGAAAGAAGAACAAAGTTGGAGGTATGACACTACCTAATATTAAAGTATACTACAAGGCTATAGTAATCAAAACAGCATGGTATTGGTATGAAAGCAGACACATAGATCAATAGAACAGAATAAAGAGCCCAGAAATAAACCCACAACTATATGGTCATTTAATCTATAAAAAAGGAGACATGAATATATACAATAAAGACAGTCTATTCAATAAATGGTGTGGAGAAGACTGGACAGATACATGCAAAATTAAAACTAGACCACCTTCTTATACTATATACAAGAATAAATCCAAAATTGATTAAAGACTTATATTTAATATCTCAAACCATATAATTCCTAAAAGAAAACTTAGGCAGTAAACTCTCTGACATTGTCCTTAGTAATAAATATATATATATATATTTTTATATATCTTCTAGGTCAAGGGAAACAAAAGAAAAAAACTTAAAAAATGAGACTAAATGAAACTAAAAAGTTTTCGCACGGTAAAAATAAAACTCAACAAAATGAAAACACAACCTAATGAATGGGAGAAGATATTAGCCAAAAATACATCTGATAAGGGGTTAATATCCAAAATTTATAAAGAACTTATATAACTCAACACTAAAAAAAAAGTCAAATAATCCAATTCAAAATGAGCAAAAGACTTGAATAGATATTTCTCCAAAGAAGAAATATAGATGGCCAATAGACATATGAAAGCATGCTCATGTCCATAATTATCAAGGAGATACTAATTAAAACCCCAATGAGATATCACCTAATACCTGTTAGAATGGCTATCATCTACCAATCAAAAACAAGTGTTGGTGAGCATGTGGAGAAAAGGGAACTCTCATGCACTCTTGGTGGGATTGCAAATTGGTACAGCCACTATGGAAAACAGTATGGAGGTTTCTCAAAAACTTAAAAATACAAATATGTCCGAACAATTCCACTTCTGGGTATTTATTCAGATAAAACCAAAACACAAATTAAAAAAAAAAAACATATTCACCCTTATGTTCACTGCAACACTGTTTATAGTAGTAGCCAAGATACAGAAGCAACTTAAATGCCCGTCTATGACAATTAGGTTAAAAAGTTGTGGTACGTGTATATAATGCAATACTACTCAGCCTTAAAAAGTTAAATCTTACAAGTTGCAACAACATGGATGGACCTAGAGGGTATTATGATAAGTGAAATAAATAAGACAGAAAAAGACAAATATCACATGATTTCACTTATATGTGGAATCTAAAGAACAAAATAAATGAACAAAATGAAAACAAACTCATACACACAGAGAACAAACTGGTGATTGCAAGATGGGAGGGTGTTTGGGGGCTGGGTGAAAAAGTTGAAAGGATTAAAAAGTACAAATTGGTAGTTGCAAAATAGTACAGCATAGGGAATATAGTTAACAATATTGTAATAACTATGTACAGTGCCAGATGGGGACTAGAGTAATTTTGAGGATCAATCCGTAAATTATATAAACGTCTAATTACTATTCCGAACACCAGAAACTAATATACAATAATATTAAATGTCAATCTTAATTGAAAAAGAAAAGAAAAAGAAAATGTAATACAGAAAAAATATTAAGAAAATATTACAAATGGCACAAGCATGTCCCTGGCTCTGGCCAGCACTTGAGCGGCAGCAAGCATTCTGCATCCTTGGGAAGTTGTCTCCCAAGCCCCAGGGACTCAATCTCCTCCCCCTGAGCCCTGCCCACACACTCCCCAGCCTTCCCAGAGCTGGGATCTGCCAGCAGTTCCTCCTGGGGGCATCACTGCTTGCTGTCTGAAGCCAGTGAATCTCCACTTCCCTGCACAGCACACTCTTGGCCTGGCCAGATACCCTACACACCCCGGAGTCAGTGAAGGCCCAAAGCAATGGATGTCTGGGACCCTACAGAGCGACTGCTCAGCCTGTGAAGATCAGCAGAGGTGCAAGCTGTGCTCTGAGCCTAGGTGCCAAGGCCATGTGCCTCGCCCACTGTGGGACCCTGTACCCCTTCTCCAGGGAGCGGCATAGACAGGAGTTATGCTTTGCTGCAGGTGAGCTTATCACGCTGCAGCAGGTCCTGGATGGTGGCTTGTGGGAAGGCAAGAAGGAGGACAGACTCCGCAGCTGGTTCCCAGGGAGCTATGTGCACTTGCTGCAGAAGCCTGGAATGGTCCCCGCTCCACCAGGTGCTCCTTGCTGAACAGACTATCATTCTACAACCTGGCTGGCAAAGTTACTTTTCTCCTCAGGGGCAGCGTTACTATACCAACACAACCACCAATGTGGAAGATTGTTAGACCTTAAAGCTTACTGTTGAGAACTCGGCAAAATGGCGTAGATGATGGAAGCTTCACTCATCCCTTCTTGCAACCACATTAAAGGTGAGATGAAAACACTGAGTAAACAACAAGCAGAGTCACATGGGATCTAGATAAACGGAAGTCATACAACAGGGGAGAGAAATAAGAAATCACCTTGCAACAGAGTTAGGACGGGGTGAAGACACGAGGATGACTGGTCCTCAGCTGCTAAGTGGGACAGAGGCTGTGGCAGCAGCAGTGGCAGCTGCAGATGCCTCTTAAAGGAGCCGAGTCCACAACCGGACTTTTGTAGTGACAAACCTGCTCGTTCTGATCACCAGCACCAGGTCAGCTGCTCAAGGGTCAACAGGGACTTACAGGGGGGACACAAAGTTATCAAAGTGAGGGCGAGAGGCAAGGCTTTCTACATGGCAGAAGTGCTGGTGGAATCCATTGTTCCTCTGTTGAGCCTTCCCACCTTCCAGTTTATGAGGCAGCACCGCCCTAGCTGAAATGTCATAAAAATGGATAACAGAGATTGCTCTGCCCAGAGGATTCTCTGTAACCCTGCCTTCCCCAAATCCCAGGCCCACCCAAGCTACATCTAGGTGTGTACTCAGCGATTCAGGTGCTCCTTGCTGAACAGTTCCAAGACTCACACTGGTGGCAGCTGACTTCAGTTTCTGGTGGGGTTTCTTGAGACAACTATAAGCACAGTATCTTAAAAGGTGGCGCCGGAGGGGCATAGGCTGGGACTAAACTTGGCCTGCAGCTGGAGCCCTCTCAGAATCGTGCCACTGGACACCTACTACACAAAGCCATGCTAATAAGACTGGGAGACTTAGAAGCTTTGATTATTACATTTAAAAAAAGGCTTAGAAAGGCAGCCAAAGTGGAAAGACAAAGAAGCAGAAACCATATGAGAGAACAGAATGGAGATCCAGGAATAATGGAGCCAAGCAACCTAATAGATGCAGAGTTCAAAACACTGGTTATAAAAATGCTCAGTGAAATTTAGGGAAGTGTAGATGAACTCAGTGAGAACTTTAACAAAGAGATGATAAAACATAGAAATGGAAATGGAAATTATGAAAAGGAATCAGTCAGAAATGAAGAATACGTTATCTGAGATGAAGAGTATATTAGAGGGAGTCAACAGGGTGGATGAAGAAGAGGATCAAAACACCGATATAGAGGATGGGGAAGCCAAGGACACCCAGGCAGAATGGCAAAAAAAAAAAAAAAAGGATCCAAGAATATAATAATAATTTAAGAAGCTTATGGGATAAAATTAAGGGTAACAGTGTCTGCGTCAGAGGGGTACCTGAAGAGGGGAATATATATTTGAATTAATAATGGAAAATTTCCCTAACCTTGTGAAATAAATAGGCATATAACTCCAGGAAGCTCAGAAAGTCCCCCCAAAATGAACCCAAATAGAGTCACACCAAGACACATCATAATTAAAATGCCAAAGGTTAAAAACAAAGAAAGAATCTTAAAAGTAGCAAGAGAAAAGCAATTAGTTACCTACAAAGGAGCTCCCCTAAGACTGGCAGCTGATTTCTCAACAGAAACTTTGCAAGACAGAAGGGTTTGGCACAAAATATTCGAAGTGATCTACAACCAAGAATACTTTATCAAGCAAAGCAAAGCTATCATTTAGAGTCAAAAGACAGATAAAGAGCTTTCCAGACAAAATAACTAAAGGAATACAAAGCCATTATTATAGGAATTGTAATTGTTGGAATTGTTAGAGGGGCTTCTTTAAGAAGAAAAGAAAATGTATCAAAATCATGAATAAAAATGGTAATAACTGCATATTTATTAACACGTACCTCAAATGGAAAAGAGTTAAGTGCTCCAACCAAAAGATAGGGAAGCTGAATGGATAAGAAAACAAGACCCCTACATATGTTGCCTACAAGAGACTCACTTCAGATTAAAAGACACACAAACTAAAAGTAACAGGAAGAACAATGATATTTCATGATGGAGCTAGAGGGTAGTGTGCTGAATCAGTTAGAGGAAGACAAATGCCATATAATTGCACGCACATGTGGAATCTAAAGAACAAAACAAACAACAACAAAAACAGAAACAAACTCATAGATACAGAGACTATTTTGAGGGCTACTAGATGGGACAGGGGTTAGAGAGGATGGTGAAAAAAGACAAAAGGATCAAGTAGTACAAATGGATAGGTACAAAATAATCATGGAGATATAAAGTGTAGCTTAAGGAAAATAGTCAACAATGTTGTAAAAACTATGCAATGGAGAAGAGAAGTACCTGATTTAGTGAGCTGACCACTTCGTGAGTTATATAGATCATTACGCTGTACAACTAAAACAAATATATTATTGCATACCAACTATAATTGAAAAAAAATTGAATCATACAATGTAAATATGACCAACTAATTGTCTATTATACTTCAATAAACCTGGGGGAAAGCTTACATTTTAAAAAAAATATTATGATAAACTTTTGCTGATAAAGATGACAACTTAGGTAAAATTGACAAATTATTTTAAATATGGAAACTACCAAAGCTCTCTCAAAGATAAATAGATAACCTGAATAATTTAACTGCTATTAAAGAAATTGAATTTGTAGTTAAAAATTTTCCTAGAAAGAAAACTTCAGGCCCATATTGTTTCAATGGAGAATTCTACCAAATACTTAAAGAAGAAAATATACCAATTTAACACAAACTCTTCTAGAATATTGAAGTGAAAGGAGTACTTGCCAATTCATTCTACGAGGCCAGCATTCCTATTACCAAAGCATAACAAAAACATTACAAGAAACGAAAACTGCATACCAATATCTCTCATGAAAAGATATATTATCAAGAAAATGTAACAACGGAAATCCAACATATATAAAAAAATAATAATAATACAACATGACCAAGTGGTATTTATCCCAGTATTGCAAGGTTGATTTAACACTGGAAAAATCAATCACAATAAGTCGCCATATTAAAATACTGAAAAAGAAAAACATAATCATGTCAAAAGTTGCAGAAAGTACATTTGATGAAATCCATGATCCATTCCTGAGAAAGTTTAGCAAAATTGGCAAATAATAAAACTTACTCCATCTAATAAAAGGCATCTTACAAAAGTCTATAGGAGATCTAAAAATGGTGTAGATGATAGAAGATTTGTTCATCCCTCTTGCGACCACATCGAAGTTGGGGCAGAAACACGGAGCAAAAAGCAAGCAAAGTCTCCTGGGATCTAGATGAATAGAAGCACTACAACTAGGGAGAGAAATAATTCATCAACCTGTAATGGTAGAAAGTAGGAGGGGATGAAGACGCGGTCCTGAGCCGCTGACTGGGACAGAGGCTATGGCAGCAGCAGCTGGCAGATGCAGATGCCTCTTAAAGGAACTGAGTCCAAGACTAGACTTTTGTGGTAACAGAATTGTTCACTCTGAGCACCAGCAAGGGTCAGCTGCTTAGGGTGGCACCAGGGAATTACAGGGGGACGCTGAATTGTTGGAGTGAGGGCCAGAGGTGAGGCTTTCTTCTGGGAAACCAAAGAAGCAAAAACCATATGAGAAAACAGAATAGAGATCCAGGAATAATGGAGTCAAGCAATCTAATAGATGCAGAGTTCAAAACACTGGTTATAAAGATGCTCTATGAACATAGGGGAAGAGTAGATGAACTCAATGAGAACTTTTACAAAAAGATAAAAAACATAAAAATGGAAATGGAAATTATAAAAGTGAACCAGTCATAAATGAAGAGCACATTATCTGAGATGAAGAGTATAAATTATTTAACTAAAAAGGTAACTCCCGTAAGACTGATTTCTCAAAAGAAACTTTGCAGGACAGAGGAGTTTGGCACAAAATATTAAAACCGATGAAAACCCAGGATCTACAACTGAGAATATTTTATTGAGCAAAGCTCTTGTTTAGACTCAAAGGACAGGTAAAGAGCTTCCCAGACAAAAATAAGGTAAAGGAATTTATCAGCACCAAGACAGTGTTACAGGAAATGTTGGGGGGACTTCTTTAAGAAGAAAAAAAGACATGTATCAAAAACATGAAAAAATAGAGTCAGTGACATCAGAAACATGGCGGAGAGAAGTCCCCAGATCTCTCCCATTGAAACAACAATAAGCTGAAAATCTAAAACTCAACAAAAAACACCCAACTGCAAATCAGCACATCTGAGCATGAGATCTGTGCATAAGAGCTACCACAGGCCAGAACTCTAGGAGTTGGGCAGTAGACTGGTAAACAAGCTACCTCTCACAGTTGGAGTTCCCTGTAGAAGGAGAGAGGAGGGGAGAAGGTGCAGCGAATTCCCCGAACGACCCTGCCTGGGAGAACTATGAGTTCCACGCCACCGGTGGCAGTGGCCAGGCATGAAGACAGAAAGCAGAGGTGTGGGGATGGCGCAGAAACAAAAGTTGAATTTTATCAGCGGTGTTACAAAACAGAGGCTGAGATGCAGCCCCCATCCTGCAACACGGAGGGCTCCTAAACCCATATCCTCTAGGAACAAACACTACAGAGCCCAAAGGGAATCTGAGCAAACACTATTGAAACTGTCGCTACACTGACAAGGAAAAAGACTTAGGGTAGCAAGCATGATTGAATACATATAAGAGAAGAAAAGCATTATTAAGACTTTATATAAAGCAGGGATCCAAGGCGTTTAGATGCCACCTACTGGAAACCAAAAGAAAAGCTCCTTTGCACAGGCTAAAGAGAGACCTTTATATAATAAATTTTTCTTTGCCGTTGGGGGAGACAGAATACACTTCCATTAATGCCGGGGTGGAGAAATAGTCCATTAAACGCCATGAACAACCAAAGTGACAAGGCAGCTCAGATAAAAAAAAAAAAGAAAAATCTTCTTGAAAATGAGTTAGACATAGAAATATGTAACTGAAATGACAGAGAGTTCAGGATGGAAAGGTGCGCTACCGGGTAAACTCAAGAAGAAGATCAAATCCATTCATATGTAATTTCGAAGTGAAAAAAAAAAAAAACAACTAGAAGAGTAGAATGACATCTTTAGCAAGGAGATTGAAAACTTCAAAAAGAAACAAATAGAACTTCTAGAGATATAGAAAACATTGAAAATAAGTGAAAATGAAACAGCAACCTTGGCAAATACAGTTGACCAAATGGAGGAAAGGATCAGTGACATCTTAGACAGACACATTGTATTGGAATTATCAAAAATCAATAACAAAGAAAGAATTCTCAGGCAATCAGGGAAAAGAAGACGGTACTATATATAGGAAAACTTCTCAGCACAAAATTTACATGCCAGAAAGGAGTAGAATTAAATAGTCAAACTATTACATGAAGGGAACAACCAGCCAAGAATAATGTATCCAGCAAAACTCACCTTTAGATATGAAAGAGAAATAAAGACCTTTAAGACATACAAAAATTGAGGGAATTCATTAGGAGGCCTGCATTACAGGAAATACAGAAAATACAGTATAAATGAAATTGAAAACAAAATGACAAAAAATAAATAAAACAACTATGAGTAAGGCAACTAGCAGTCAGAAAGAAGCAGAAGAGTGCAACCTTTACCAAAAACAGGGCATTACAAGTTTAAACAATAAGAAGAGACTTGCTATAGCGAGATAGCAATGAACATTCAGCATACATAGGGACAAATTAAGACAACAATGACTGAAAAGTGGAAGATTCAAAGATCAAAATTTGCAAAGGGAAATGGAGATAAGGCACAAATGGACGAAAATTAGTTATTGACTGTAATTATATAATATATATATATATATATATATATATATATATATATATATATATATTACTTATATATAATTATATATAAATTATATATCATATAAGTAATTATATAAGTAATATATATTACTTATATAATTTATACATAAAATGGACAACTCTAAATTATTTATATATATATAACTATCCTTTACATATTTGTAAAGGTAACAACACGCCAAAGATGCAGAACTGAACTATATAACATAAAACAAGAAGGACCAGAGGGAAAACCCACAAAACCCAATCAAAATTAAATATATATATATATATATATACTGTCACACAAGGATAAGGAAGCAATGGAAATACCACACTACCAGAAAGCAAAAGATAAAGTGGTTATAGGAAAACTTCATATTTTAATAATCACTCTAAATGGACAGAACTCACCAATAAAAAGTCACAGAGTTGCAGATTGGATCAAAAAACAAAACCCAAGCATATGCTGCCTCCAGGAGACACATCTCACCTCTAAACACAAATACAGACTCAAAGTGAAAGGGTAGAAAATGATATTTCAAGCAAATGGCATTCAGAGAAATGTGAAAGTACCAGTATTAATATCAGACAAAATAGACTTTAAAATAAAAAAAGGTAAAGAAAGATACTGAGGGGCACTTCATAGTGATAAAAGGAATCATGCACCAAGAAGATCTAACACATAAATGTCTATGCTCTCAATCAGGGAGCCCCAAATATATATAAAGCAATTACTAACAGAACTAAAGGGAGAAACAGACCAAGACACTATTGTAGTAGGGGACTTAAATACCCCACTGTTGGATATGGACAGATCATCCAAACAGAAAATCAATAAGGAAATAACACCCTTAAATGATACATTAGATCAACTGGACATAATTGTCAATAACAGAGTCTTTCAGCCCGAAACAGATGCTTATACATTCTTCTGTAGTGCACATGGAACATTCTCAAGAATTGACCACATACTGGGACACAGAGATAGCCTCAAAGAACATAAGAAGGTTGAAATCATACCAACCATATTTTCTGATCATCATGTTTTGAAGCTAGAAATCAACTGTAAAAAGAAAGTGGAAAAAACCACTTTACATGGAGATTAAACAGCATGCTACTGAAGAATAACTGGGTCAGAGAAGAAATAAAAAGAAAGATCAAGAGATACAGAGTAATAAATGATAATGATAGGACAACATATCAAAAATTTTGGGACAAGAAAAAAGTGGTCATAAGAGGAAAGTTCATGTCATTACAGACATATCTCTAAAAACAGAACAAGCTCAAATAAACAACTTAATATTTCATCTCAAAAAACTAGAATAAGAAGAAGAAATGAAGGAAGGTCAGCAGAAGGAAGAAATAATCAAAGCTAGAGCAGAAATAAATGAAATTAAAAACAAAAAAATAGAAAAAATGAATGCAATGAAGAGCTAGTTCTTCAAGAAGATTAATAAAATTGGCAACCCTTGACTAGACTTACTAAAGTAAAAAGAAAAAGAACATAAAAACAAAAACAAAATCAGAGATGAAAGAGGGGAAATTATGACAGACACCACAGAAATACAAAGGATCATACAAGAATACTATGAAAAAGTATATAACACCAAATGTAATAACCTAGAAGAAATGGACCAGTTCTTAGAAAGACATAACCTTCCTAGACTGAATCAAAAAGAACTGAACAATCTAAATAGATCGATCAGCAGTAAGGAAATGTAAACAATCATCAAAATCCCACCAAAAAATAAAAGTTCTATATCAGATGGCTTCACCAGTGAATTCTACCAAATATCCAAAGAAGATTTTATACTTATTCTCCTCAAACATTTTCAAAAAAAATCGAAAAGGAGACAATACTTTCTAATGTATTTTATGAGGCAAATATTACTCTGACACCAAAATCTTGTAAATATAACACACGAAAAGAAAACTACAGACCAGTATCTCTCATGAACACAAATGCAAATATCTCAAATAAGATACTACCAAACCAAATACAGCAATATATATAAAAGATTATACACCGTGATCTGCTAGGCTTCATCCCAGGGACACAGGGATGGTTAAACATATACAAATCAATTAATGTGAGACACCACATAAACAAATAAAAAATAAGAATCATATGATCATATCAGTAGGTGCAGAAAAATACTTTGACAAGATACAGCATCCATTTATGATCAAAACACTTAACAAAATCAGTATAGAAGGAAAATACCTCAACAAAAGAAAGGCCATATAGGACAAATCCTTAGCCAACATTATACTTAATGGTGAAAAACTAAAAACCTTCCCTCTAAGATCAGGAACAAGACAAACCTGTCCACTATCGCCACTGTTATTCAATATAACATTGCAGGTCTTTGCAAGTGCACTCAGGCAAGAGAAAGTTATAAAAGGCATACAAATAGAAAACGAAGTCAAACTGGCACTATTTGCAGATCACATGATTCTCTATATAGAAAACCCTAAAAACTCTACAAGGACACTACTAGAAACAATAAGCAAATACAATAAAGTCTCTGGATACAAAATCGACATTCAAAAATCTATAGCATTCCTACACTCTAATATCGAAGTATTAGAAAAAGAAGTGGAAAAAATAATTCCTTTTGCAATTGCAACAAAAAGAATAAAATACCTAGGAATAAATTTAATGAAAAATATGAAGAATCTATATAATTAAAACTATAAGATCTTGTTAAAAGAAAATGATAAAGAAACAAAGAAATTGAAAGATATTCCATGTTCTTGGATTGGAAGAATCAACATAGTTAAAATTACCTTATTACCTGAAGCATTAAACAGATTTAATGCAATCTCCATCAAAATCCCATAGGCATTTTTAAAGGAAATAGAACAAAAAAAAAAATCATCACATTTGTATGGAAGAACAAAAGACCCTGAATCACCAAAGCCGTCCTGAGCAAAAAGATGTTGCTAGAGGCATCACTCTGCCTGACTTCAAATTATACTACAAAGCGACAGTAATCACAACAGCATGGTATTGGCAGAAAAACAAATACACGGACCGGTGGAACAGAATTGAGAGTCCAGATGTAAATCCATATTTATATGGGTATATAATTTTTGACAAAAATGCCAAAAACGTACAGTGGAAAAAGGAAAGCCTCGTCAATAAATGGTGCTGGAAGAACCGTAAAGACAACTGCCAAATAATGAAATGAGACTGCTGTCTCTCACCACACACCAAAATTAACTCAAAATGGATTAAGGACCTGAATATAAGATCTGAAACTATAAAATTCATAGAAGAAAACATAGGAACTAAACTCAAGGACCTTGGACTTAAAGAGGAGTTTATGAATTTGACATCAAAGGCAAAGGAAGTTAAAGCAAAAATAAATGAATGGAACTACATTAAACTAAAAAGCTTCTGCACAGCTAAAGATACCATCAACAGGGGAAAGAGATAGCCATTCGAATGGGAAAGTATATTTGCAAGAAATGCCTCCAATAAGGGCCTAATATCCAAAATATACAAAGAACTGATACATCTCAATTACAAAATTAAAAAATCCAAACAATCCAATCAAACAATAGGCAGAGAACCTAAACAGACACTTCTCCCAAGAGGACAAACAAATGGCCAACAAATACACAAAAAGATTCTCAACATTGCTAGCTATTAAGGAAATCCAAATCAAAACCATAATGAGATACCATCTCACATCTGTTAGAATAGCTTTAATCAATAAGACAAGAAATAGCAAATGTTGGAGGGAATGCGGAGAAAAAGTAACCCTCATATACTGTTGGCGGGACTGCAAATTGGTACAGCCACAATGGAAAACAGTATGGAGGTTCCTCAAAAAAAACTAACATTTGATCTACCGTATGATCCAGCAATCCCTCTACTGTGTGTTTACCGCAAAGTCTTAAAAACTTATATCCGAAAAAATATTTGCCCTCCGATGTTCATTGCAGCATTACTCACAGTGGTCAGGACATGGGAGCAACCGAAGTGTCCTACGATAGATAATTGGATAAAGCAGCTGCGGTACATATATACAATGGAATATTACTCAACCATAAGAAGAGATGAAACACTGCCATTTGCGACAACACTGATGGACCTCATGATAATCATGCTAAGCGAAATAAGCCAGGCAGAAAAAGTTGAAAATCACATGATATCACTTACATGTGGGATATAAACCTAAAATCTACAAATGAGCAGAACAAACAAACAGAGACTCATGGACATGGACAATAGACTAGTGGTTACCAGAGTGGAGAGGGGAGGGAGAAGGGGGAGGTAACTGAGATAAAAGAGCTCAAATATATGGTGACTGAAAGAAATCTAACTATGGGAGATGAACATACAATGTAAACATATATGTGCCTTAGTGTTAAAATATATAGCTGAAACACAGGATTTTGTTAACCAATCAAGTCATCATAAAAAATAAATTAATTAATTAAAGAAAACATTGAAAAAGAACGGTATTAACTACATTCCGATCAACAAGTACTTCAAATGGAAAAGAATTAACTGCTACAACCAAAAGATAGGGTGAGTGAGAGGATAAGAAAATATAATCTCTTCATATGTTTCCTGTAAGAGACTCACTTCAGATTAAAAGACACACATAGACTGAAAGGAAGGGGATCGAAAAATATTTCCTTGATGATCCTCGAGGGTTTTTCGCTAAATGAAGTTAGTCAGAAAAGACAAATATCACAATATCACATACATGTGGAATCTAAAGAACAAAAGAAACGACAACAATAAAAACGGAAACAATCTCATCTATACAGAGAATATTTTGAGGTCTACTAAATGTGAAGGTTGAAAGGGATGGCCAAAAAGGGCATAAGGATTAAGAAATACAAATGGATAGTTACAAAATAGACATGGAGATATAAAGTGTAGCATAAGGAAAATGGTTAATAATGTTGTAATATGTTGGGGGTAGAAGGGTACTAGATTTAGTGGAGTGATCATTTTGTGAGTTATATAGATCTCTAATCATTATGCTGTACAACTGAAACTAATATATTATTGCATGCCAAGTATAATTGAGAAAACATCTCGTTGAATTATAGATGTACATACAAGCAATTAATTGTCTATTATAATTCAATAAAGCCAGAAACAAAAAACCTATAGGTAATAAACTATTGATACACACCATAACATAGATGAATTACAAAAATGTTATACTTAGCCAAAGTCAGATGTAAATATGTACATGCTGTATTCCATTGACTCCATTGGTATTAAACTCAAGAAAAGACTATAGTGACAAAAAGCAGAGGAATCATTTCCTGGAGCTGGGAGGTGAAGTATAGACTGGAAAGTGGCAACTGACTTTTGAGGTGATGAAAATGTTCTATATCATGACTGTGATAATAGATACACACCACAGGTATATAAATTTGTCAAAACTCATTAATGTGCTCTTAAAAGTATGCATTTTATTATATGTAAATTATACTTAAATAAAATCTAAATTTAAAATTAAATGTAGATAAGAATGTAGAGATAGTAAGTTATCCCTTTTTTGAAACATTTTGGCTACAAAGAGGAATAAGAATAAAGGACAGTTGTTTTGTTTACGTTAAGGAGTCAACTTACTTGAGGCTGATTAAAAACTGAGACGTCAAGAAGAAATTGAAGATACAGAAAATAGCGTTTTGTAGTGCCACCATGTTTTCCAGCAATCCAAATCTCATGGTTCACTGACAGAGGGGAATTTCCTTGAAGTAGAAGTGTTAAGATTTGAAAACACGTGCTATGGTATCTTGATTTCCAACTGGAAGTTTTGAGTAGGCCAAAAGCTTGTCTCTGGCCAACATACTAACTTCTAGCAAACCTCAATTAATTACTTAGGCCTTGACTGTTAGTTAGAAGTGAAGAGTCATTCCTCTCTTTCCCTGCTTTTGACATGAGTTCTCCTTAAGTTTCTAAAGTTAGTTTTTCTCATACTTGTACAAATATTGAAAGTAAAATTCAGAACTTGCAATAAATATTTTTTAACTATCAAGTAAGATTCACTCCATTTTAAATCTTCTTTGCCCAGTTTGTTGTTTATAACTCTTGTACACTTTACCCAACAACTTTTAATTTTTTGGCTGATTTGAATTCTGGAAAGTTTATTTTAGTTTCTCAATATGGGCTCCTTTATCAAATACATTTTAATTCTCAGTGTATATATACTTGGAAGTTTCCCAAGTAAGATGCACAATTAAACAGAAGTTGCCAAAGTAAAACCCCAAAGGAGTGACTCTAACATAGGATGTGTCAGATGCTGTGGGGTAAATGATTCAGGAATGAAAGGGGCTTTCAGTATTAGGTGTCATTTTCACAAACAGCTCTCATGGCCATTGCCCTTGAAATCTTAAACACAAAAAAGAAAAGAAAGACAAACTAGACAAATTTGTTTATTGACCTTTCATTAAATAAAAAGAATGCCAGATACATTTTCAAAGAGACCTCATCACTTTTTATTTTACCTTCTATCTATCCTCAGAGGTAGGAGAAAGAGTTCTCATACTCTCACTCTAGCCCTGTGGTTTCTAGTATAAAAGCATTTATGTAGCATTTGTTATTATATGAAAACATGTGGCTTCTGTTCTATTAGAAGGATAAGTTAATTTTTTTTTTAATACAAGAACTGGAGATACACTAGAACACTCTTAACCTCTTTCCTGGTCTCTTTTATGACCCATAATTCATATATCTGAGGTAGCTTGCCAGGGTTAGAGACTCAACTTGTGACGAAGGTTAGAGTTCAGCCTATGATGAGGGTTAGAGCCTCAGCCCCAGGCTCAGACAGAAACTACATTTAGCATTAAATTTTACGTCCTGGGTCCAGTCTGTAGCCTGGAACAGAGTAAAGCTATCTGGCCCAAATTAGAAGAAACCCACAACCTTGGTCTCGTTAACAAAGGACTCTGATCAGCTGTTAACCAGCCAGCATCTTCTTTGGAAGAGCATTGAGAGAGCACTCAAGGAGCTCCTACTTGTGGGTCCTTCAGCCTCTGCAAACAATTAGCGAGAAAGTCATTTCCTCTCACCATGCTTCCCATTACTCAAACTTCCAAGTGAGGAATATGATCATTATTTCTCACCCTGAGATGAGGAGGTAGGGTGGAAAGAGGAAAAGGAAGTGGAAGTGAGCTTGAATTAACATTTACAGCTTCTTTTTTACCCTGACCCACAAACATTTGTCTCTTATTGAAAACAAAGCCAAGCTTCCTTTTAAATCCTCTGAGCATCAGCTCTTCTCTGTGTCTCCTACCTGTAATTTGAATACTTATTGGTTTCCTGAAATTTAACTATCTTTTTATTGCCCTCTATATTATATTGCCCTAATTGTTTCTTTTCTCTATATCTGTTGTTTGTGTTTTTTTCGACCTACAACCCTGTGTGAACACATTCATATGTATACACACATTTTGCAAGCAGAACTGTTAAGACTTGAAAAGATTTGCAAAAATATCTGGATTTCCAGCTAGATATCTTAAGTAAGCTATGAAGTACACACATTGCTTCATTGGGATAGTTAAAGGGTAGTTTAGCTCTTCCAGAAAGAATTCATTAAGCAATATCTTTATGCAGGGCAACAACTTCATTAGACACTAAGTGGGAGGAGGAGGAGTTTGGAGAAATATGATGGAGAGAGAGATGTCCCCAAATCTCTCCTCTTGAAACAGCAATAAGCTGAACATCTAAAACTCAACAAAAAATGCACAAACTGCACACCAACAAGCCTGAGCATGGGATCTGCACATAAGAAATACCACAGATCAGAACCCCGGGTGTCAGGTGGTAGGCTGTGAGAAATAAAGAAGCTGCTTCTCACAGCCACCAGAGCTCCCTGTAGGAGGAGGAGGAGGGAGAAGGTGCGGCGAGTTCCCTGAACAGTCCTGCCTGGGAGTGCTGTGAGCTCCACATGGCAGGAGGCAGGGTCCAGTCATCAGGGCAGAAAGCAGAGAAACAACAGTTGATATTTACCAGCCATGGTTGCAAAACCAAGGCTGAACCACAGCCCCCAATCCCCAATCTAGAAAGCCCTCCCCCCATATCCTCAAAAAACAAACGCCGCGGAGCTCCAGGGAATCTGAACAAATGCTGCCGTAACTGTCACTAACATTGTTAGGGACAGACACTGAGAGTAATGAGTGCAATTAAACATCTATAAGAGAAAAAAAGGCATTATTAAGGCTTTATATAAAGCAAGGATCCAAGAGGTTCAGATGCCACCTACTGGAAACCAAAAGAAAAACACCTTCTTTGCAACAGGCTCAAGAGAGACCTTTATATAATAAATCTTTCTGAAAAAAACTGAATACACTTCCACTACTACCCAGGCAGAGAAATAGTCCATTAAACACCATGAACAAACAAGGTGACAAGGCATCCCAGAAAGAAAGAGGAAAATCTCCAGAAAATAAGCTTAGAGACATAGAAATATGCGACATAAATGGCAGAGAATTCAGGATGGTACTTCTGAAAAAACTCTGTGAGTTCTGAAACAAGTCATATCAACAACTTTGAGAATTTAAAAAACAACTAGATGAGCAGAGCAATGAGATTGAAACTCTCAAAAAAGAACAGACTAGATCTTCTGGAAATTAAAAAACACATACACACACACACACACTTGCGAGAGTTGAAAAATGAAATAGAAAGCTTGGGGAATAGAGTCGACCAAATGGAGGAAAAGATCAGTGATATCAAAGACAGGAATCTATAAATAAATCAGAAGAAAGAAGAGAGAAACCAAAGAATTAAAAATAATGAAAGAGAAATATAAGAACTAGCTTATACAATCAGGAGAGGAAACATAAGAATAATAGGCATTATTGAAGGCGAGGAAAAGGAGCAGTGATTAGAAACCATTTTCAGACAAATAGTGGACGAAAATTTCCCAAATCTAAAGAATGAGCTGGAGCTTGGAATTGAAGAAGTCAATAGAACACCCAATTATCTCAATGCAAAAAGGCCTTCACCAAGATACATTGTACTAAAATTATCAAAAATCAACAACAAAGACAGAATTTTTCAGGCAGTCAGGGAGAAGAAGATGGTAACTTATAAAAGAAAACCCATTAAATTATCGTCTGACTTCTCAGCACAAACTTTACAAAACAGAAAAAAGTGGAATCAAATATTCAAACCATTAAGTAAAAGGAACTACCAGCCTAGAATAATGTATCCAGCTAAGCTCTCCTTTAGATATGAAGGAGAAATAAAGACCTTTCCAGACATACAAAAAATTGAGGGTATTCTCCACTATGAGAACTGCACGATAGGAAATACTGAAAGGGGTCAGCTCACCTAAAACAAAATGAAAAAAAAAATTTACATATACATAATTAGGAGTAAGGTGACTATCAGGAACATAGAAGCAGAGGAGTGCAATTCTTACTAAAAACAAGGCATTATAAGCTTAAACAATAAGAAGAAAATTGCTATAGCAAGATAATAATAAACATTCGGCATACATAGGAAAAATGGAGACAACAATGACTGAAGGAGGGAGGATTGAAAGATCCAAATACACAAAGGGGAACGAAGATTACTTATGAGGCATGGGGAAAAATGGATGACTGTATACACACACACCACACACACACACACACACACACATATATATATATAACCATCCTTTTCATATTCGTAATGGTAACCACACAACAAAGATTCAGAACTGAAGTATATAACATAAAACAAGAAGAACCAGAGGGAAAACCCAGAAAAGCCAACCAAAATTAAGGTAACAGAAACACAAGGACAAGGAAGCAATGGAAACCAAGCTATCAGAAAGCAAAAGATAAAGTGGTTATAGGAAAACCTAATATTTCAATAATCACTCTAAATGTTAATGGACTTAACTCACTGATAAAAAGGCACAGAGTTGTAGATTGGATCAAAAACAAAACCCAACCATATGCTGACTCCAGGAGACACATCTCACCTCCAAAAACAAATATAGACTCAAAATTAAAGGGTGGTAAATGATATTTCAAGAAAATGTCATTCAGAAAAAAAGTGGGAGTAGCAGTACTAATATTAGTTAAATAGACTTCAAAATAAAAAAGGTAAAGAAAGATATTGAGGGATACTTCATAATGATAAAAGAATCATGCACCACGAAAAGTAACACTTCTTAATATCTATGTTCTCTATCAGGAAGCCCCGAAATATGAAAAGCAATTACTAAGAGAACTAGAGGGAGAAACAAACCAAAACACTATCATAGTAGGGGACCTAAATACACCTCTATTAGATATAGACAGATCATCCAAACAGAAAATCAATAAGAAAATAACATTCTTAAGTGACACATTAGACCAACTGGACATAATTGACATATACAGAGCCTTCCATCCTAAAACAGCTGATTATACTTTTTTCTCTAGTGCACATGGAGCGTTCTCAAGGATCGACCACATACTGGGACATAGATATAGCCTCAACAAATATAAGAGGGTTAAAATCATACCAAACATATTCTCTGATCATAATGCTTTGAAGCTGGAGATCAATGATAAAAAGAATGTAGGAAAAAAAAACACAAATGCATGAAGATTAAACAACATACTACTGAAGAATATAACGGAGTCAGAGAAGATAGAAAATGAGAGACCAAGAGATACATAGAAACGAATGATAATAATAGTACAACATATCAAAACTTTTGGGACATGGCAAAAGTAGTCATAAAAGAAAAGTTCATATCATTACAAGCCTATCTCCAAAAACAAGAATAAGTTCAAATTAACAACCTAACACTTCACCTTAGAAAACTAGAAAAGGAAGAACAAATGAAGACTAAAATGAGCAGAAGAAAAGAAATAATCAAAATTAAAGTAGAAATAAATGAAATTGAAAACAAACAAACAAAAAGAAATAGAAAAAGTAAATATAACAAAAAGATGGTTCTTCAAGAAGGTTAATAAAACTGACAAACCCTGTCTAGTCTCACTAAAGAAAAAAGAGAAAGAACACTAAAAACGAAATCAGGGATGAAAGAGGGGAAATTACACAGACACCGCAGAAATATAAAGGATCATACAAGAACACTATGAAAAAGTATATAATACCAAATTTAATAACCTAGAAGAAATGGACAAGTATTTAAAAAAATACAACCGTCCTTGACTGAATCAAGAAGAAACAAAAAATCTAAATAGACCGATCTGCAGTATTGAAATTGAAACAATTATCAAAAATCTACCAAAAAGTAAAAGTCTAAGACAGATGGCTTCACCAGGGAATTCCACCAAATATTCAAAGAAGATTTAATACCTATTCTCCTCAAAGTCTTCCAAAAACTCTAAGAGGAGGCAATACTTCCCAAATCATTTTATGAGGCCAATATTACCCTGCTACCAAAACCTGATAAATAACACATACAAAAAAACTACACACCACACACCAATATCTCTCATGAACACAAGTTAAAATCCTAAATAAGGTACTAGCAAACCTAATACAGCAATATATTAAAAGGATTATAAACCATAATCAAGTGAGCTTCATCCCTGGGGTACAGGGATGGTTCAACATATGCAAATAGATTCATGTGATACACAACATATACATATAAAAAATAAGAATCATAAGATCATATCAATAGATGCAGAAAATGCCTTCGACAAGATACAGCATCCATTTATGATTAAAACACTTAACAAAATAAGTACAGAAAGAAAATACCTTAACATAATAAAGGTCATATAGGACATATCCTCAGCCAACATTATACTTAATGGTGAAAAACTAAAACCTTCCCTCTAAGATCAGGAACAAGGCAAAGATGTCTATTATCATTACTATTATTCAATATAACATTGGAGGTCCTAGCAGGTGCAATCAGGCAAGAGAAAGATATAAAAGGCATCCATATAAGAAATGAAGAAGTTGACCTGTCACTATTTGTGGATGACATGATTCTCTATACGGAAAATCCTAAAGACGCCACAAGAACACTACTAGAAACAATAAGCAAATATAGTAAAGTCTCTGTATACAAGATCAATGTTCAAAAATCTATAGCATTCTTATACGCTAACAGCAAAGTGTTAGAAAAAGAATTGGAAAAAATAATTCCTTTTGCAATTGCAACAAAAAGAATAAAATACCTAGTAATAAGTCTAATGAAACATGTGAAAAACCTACATAATGAAAACTATAAGACCCTATTAAAAGAAATGGAAAGATATTCTGTGTTCTTGGATTAGAGGAATCAGCATAGTTAAAATTACCTTATTGTCTAAAGCATTATACAGATTTAATGTAATCCTCATCAAAATCCGATTGGCATTTTTTAAAGAAATGGAATAAAAAATCATCAGATTTATATGTAAGCACAAAAGACCCCGAATTGCCAAAACCATCTGAGATAAAAGAACAAAGTTGGAAGCATCACTCTGTCTCACTTCAAATTATACTACAAAGCAACAGTAATCAAAATGGCATGGCATTGGCAGAAAAACAGACACACGAACCAGTGGAACAGAATCGAGAGTCCAATTTATATCGGCAAATAATTTTCGACAAAAATGTCAAAAACATACAGTGGATAAAGGAAATCCTCTTTAATAAATGGTGCTGGGAAAACTGGAAAGCCACCTGCAAAAGAATGAAACTAGACTGTTGTTTTGTATCGACACACACCAAAATTAACTCAAAATGAATTAAGGACCTGAATATAAGACCTGCAACAATAAAATGCATAGAAGAAAACATAGGAACTAACCTCAAGGACCTTGACTTAAGGAGGATTTTATAAATTTGACCTCAAAGACAAGGAAAGTTAAAGCTAAAATAAATAAATCAGACTACATCAAACTAAAATCTTCTGCATAGCAAAAGAAATTGTCAATAAGATAAAGAGACAACTATCTGAATGGGAAAATATATTTGCAAGCAATGCGTCTGATAAGGGCCTAATATCCAAAATATTCAAAGACTCATAAGACTCAATAACAAAAAACAAACGATCCAATCAAAAAAATGGGCAGAGGACCTAAACAGACACTTCTCCCTAGAGAACATGCTAATGGCCAACAAATATAAGAAAAGATGCTCAACATTGCTAGCTATTAAGGAAATCCAAATCAAAACCACAATTAGATACCATCTCACACCTGTTAGAATAGCTATAATCAACAGGACAAGTAATAACAAATACTGGAGAGTATGTGAAGAAATAGGAACCCTCATACACTGCTGGTGGGACTGCAAATTGGTACAGCCACTATAGAAAACAGAATGGAAATTCCTCATTTGATCTACCATATTATCCAGCAATCCCTGTGCTAGGCGTTTACTCCAAGGGTGAAAAACTTGTATCAGAAAAGATATTTGTACATCAATATTCATAGCAGCATTATTCACAGTGGCCAGGGCATGGAAGCAACCGAAGTATCCTACAATAGAGGATTGGCTAAAGAAGCTAAGGTATATATATACAATGGACTATTACTCAGCCATAAGAAGAGATAAAATACAGCCATTTGTGACAACATAGATAGACCTCAAAATAATCATGCTAAGCAAAATTAGCCAGACAGAAAAAGTTGAAGATCACATGATGTCATTTATATGTGGGATATAAACCTAAAAGCAACAAACGAAGAGGACAAACAGGGACTCATAGACATGGACAGTGCACTAGTGGTTACAAGATGGTAGGGTAGAGAGGGGAGGGGGATGTTAGATGGGGAAAAAATTTTAAATCATTTCTTCAATCAAAAAATTAATTAATTAATTAGTTAAGAAAAATAATAAATAACGATGCTGATGATGATGATCATGATTATTTTAGATCATGTTTTAGACCAGTATAATATTAGTCGAAATCATTTTTCTCATGGTGGTCCAGTCTCTAATCTAATGATCACCACCTTTTTCTCAACTCCATCGGCTCAGCAGTTCCATGTTTATTTCCACAGGGACAGATAAGACCAAATAAAAGCAGAAGAAAACAGTCGGTCAGCTTTTCATTCCAAAAGCTTTGGTTCTGAGAGCACTAGAAAGGGTAGAAGATAGATTCGCCATATCGCCATATGGTGATAGATTCGCCATATTAAGGAGGGAAGTATTTCATCTTTCATATTTCCTTAGATAAGAAAAGTCCACTCACAGTAAGAAGGGAAGAGAGAGGGAAATTTTGAGATTGTAGATGTGACTATGACCCAGAGAGAGGGTCTTTGTAATCTGTTTTCTGAGCCTGATCTTGGTCTGGAAGGAGAATGATTTAAAAGTCCTCAAATAAAGCATGAAAGTATCAGAGAAGCCATTAGAGCTGAAGGGTACCAGTGGAGGAATGTTAAAGGGGCAACATTCCTGATAGTGGACATAGAGGCTCAGATGTCTCTCCAGTGTACATGACCCTAGGGAAAAAAGGAGATATCCTTGAATAGATAATATTGAGTTCTGCCATTCTAGATGTATAAGGACTCAAATAGAAATTAAGCTGTGCCATAGAAACCTAAATTTAAGGACTGAAATTTGAACCTACCATTACAATATATAGAAGATGACTACATCCCTAAAGTAATCCACTTTATGGGTTCCTTAAATTTAGCCGAAAGTTGATTCGGTGAGGTTTTATTGAATGGTGTTCAAAATTATATCACACAGTTGGTTAAGAAAACAGAGAGCCTAAAATAGCACCTCACAGGTGCATATTTTATTAACTTCTAACTACACATAAAAATTAGACAGCAATTAAGTCAGGACCATGATGTATATGGGTGGTAAAATTTTCTCCAGGAGAAAATGTCTCTCAAAATGTAGCTATATATATATGCAGGTGACATCAGCTACTTGTATAGTGTAACTCATTTTCTTGTCAGTCAAGCATCTGATCTTAGACACATAGTAGTATTTAACTTACAGGTCTGGACACACAGAAACATGCACACGCATGCACACACATCTGTACACATCACATTGCTTAATATCATAGCCTCCAGATGAATGTAAATATTTTCTGTTCCAGTTCTTAGTTTAAGTAATTTCAGGTATGCTTTCAAGCTGCTAACTTAAATATCAAACATAGGTGACTGTCCCTTAAATATTTGTCTCAGACTCACTCACCTAACTCTTCAGAGGGGCCTGTTGCCATCACTCTCTCTTACCATGTCTAATCTTTATCTCTCTCGATTTTTGTTATTTCCAGTCCAGGGTGATTTAAGGCTCACCATCTCTGGAAACCCATATCATAAACTGAGGGTACTAATATACTCTGGCCTGCAGTGTTTAATTTTTTTTTTAATAATTGTAGATGGAGAATATACGCTCTACTTTCCCAAAGTGCCTTCCACCCACCAGCTTCATTATGGGCATTTGCATTTAAAACTACTTGATCTGGTGCTTTGTACCTAATCTTTATTCAGTCCTAATGGCTCCTTATGCCTTTTGCATTATTTTACTCTTCCAAAAGGCATCGCCCATCCACATTCCCTCCCCAGAGTAATATTTCAGTCTAGCAGCTTCTCTGTGACCAACACTTTGGTTTTGATAATAAAGGTTAAGAAAGTGAGGAAGGCAAAGTCTGAAAGAGGGAGAAAGACTCATTTAAAAAGTTAAGGCCTGAACTAGGTTTTAAAAGGTGATATTTGGGACTTCAGATATCTGTCTGGCCATTATGCATAAGGAATGTCCACAAATACATACCTGATCCACAACTCTAGTCAGTCTCTCACCTCTTCAAGATCACCAGTAAGTCACTCTGCATGAGAAAGGCTATCCCAGGACACCCTCTATTCAAGCACTCTCTGGCCTGCTGAGGCCAGAAAAACAGAGAACACCATGCAGGTTTCAATCCCTTTAAACAAAAAGGCTTTAAAATGTTCATAAAAGCAGCTCGGCAGGATTTTTAGACATCAACACTGTCTTACAAAACAACATTTTGATGTGTTAAATATAAAGCAATTAGAAGCACTTAGATTCCATAGGTCCTTAAAATGTACCCAGCCTTAAAGAATGAAGAAAAACATCTTAGTGTAGTGTCTAGGGACATTTACTAGCTGTAAAATATTGGAGGGTAAAATAGTGTTTAATATTCCATAGAATCTCAACTATGATGAGGCTTCTGGACCCTATCTGCTCCCATCATTTGCCT
>NW_024349122.1:137557-181517 GCF_902729225.1 Pteropus medius | reverse complement strand
TCTCTCTCACTCTCTCTCTCTCTCTCTCTCCTCTCATTCATTCTCTCTCCCTTCCTCCCTCTCTTCTGCTCTGTCTCTTTCTCTGTCTGTCTCTATTAGCACACACTGAGAAAATGCCATGTGAGGACACAGCAAAAAGGCAGCTGTCTGCAAGCAAAGAAGAGAGGTCTCACCAGAAACTGAATTGGCTGGCACCTTGATCTTGGACTTTCCAGCCTCCATAACTGAGAGAAAATAAAATTCTGGTGTTTAAATCTCCCAGTTATGGCAGCGCTAGCTGACTAATATAGTTGCTGTGAGGATTAAATGAGATAATATGTATAAAGTGCCTGGTGCAAAAGTAGAATTATTTTTATTCTTAGTTATTAGTTCTGCATTGAACAGCTATGGAGAGCAAATAAAATCCTTCTTCCACATGAATTTGGTCAGATAATTAAAGACAGATGGCACAGAATACTCACCACAGCAGTTTGCCAGAAATATCCAGTATTTGCCTTTAATTTGGACTCATTACATGCGCTTGTCTCTATGATTATACTATAAGCTCCCTGAAGGGCAGAGACTATGTTTTAGTCCTTTCTATAATTTCATTGCCTGGAATACCATGGATGTTAGCTGTAAATGTTGGGTAAATGAATGAATAAACACACCACCATACCTATCCGTGGGCATTCTGAAGCCTCCTGAGCACAGAGATCTTGCTCCTAACACACAGAAGCCTGAGGATGATCTACACTTATCTGGGGGTCTTTATCTGACAGCAACCTTGCTGTTCCTCAGCCACAGAGGACACTGACATTGAGCAGAAAACATCCAGCCACATTTCCCAAGCTCTTAGCAACTGATCTTATGAGATTCCTTCACATGAGGATCTCACATTTGCAACTTTTCTTACTATTGAGAGACATAACATGTTCCTACTCAAAACATTTTTTTCTGTTGAAAGAGGCAGTTCCAAAGGATGGAAAATGACTGTTAGTTCAACACTAACTTTACTTGGCAGGTCTTATTTGATTTATCATCTTAATCCATTACTATGAGTGAAATGACTACAGCTGATTTCCACAGAACTGTTTCAGAGCTGCTGGGCAACATATTAGGAATAATTGTACTAATTGATTTTCTGAATCTTTTGGAAGAACAGAAATCAATTGGGACATTTAATATTATTTGTGTATGTGTGCATAGTTAAATTATTCTTCTTTATATAAAGTTATGTTTGGAACAGTAGGTAATAAAGTTTTAGCCAACTAGGCTTAGTAATATAATACAAATCCTTTAGCAATAGAACATGGTGCTGTAAAGCAGACATTTTATAATACTTCAGAAAATTTTCCCAGAATACGAGAGGTAGAAAGAAAGAAATGGGAAGGGAAGAGAAAGGAAGGTAAGGGAAAGAAAAGAAGGGAGCCAGGGAGAGAGAGAGAGAGAGAGAGAGAAGAGAGAGACAGAGGAGGCAGAGACAGAGACAGAGAGACAGAGAGACAGAGAGACAGAGAGACAGAGAGAGAGCACGCGCATTAGAATGGCAACAATAGTTTAATAAATAAAAGCCATCTAGTGCCTAGAAGTGATAGAATGCATGGTCTGGAAACATGAACGTTTTTCTCCAACAATAAAGAGTAGATTTTATTCTGCCCAGTTCCCCATTTGATATATGGGGATAATAATAATAATAATAATAATAATAATAATAATAATAATAATAATATAAATAACAAAAGCAACAGTTAGCACTTAGCAAATGCTATAGGCCAAACATTACAAAAGTTAGCCCATTTAATTCTCACAGTATCCTTGTGAGAGAGGTATTACCATCCCCAATTGATAGACAGGGAAACTGACGCTCAGAGAGGTTATGTGAATGGTTCAAAGTCAAACATTAGGAACAGAGCCCTGATCTGAACCCATATTTGACAGACTAAAGAGAAGCACTACATTACATTGCCTCCCATCTCATCTACTGATCAAGCTGAGGTTAGCTATAGTACTTGTTTGTCTTCTTCCAATCCTGTCAGTAATTTTATAAACTCTGATCATGCCCTTTCTCTCTTTGCCTTTAAAAACATGCAATTTCTTCAGTCTGAAATCTGTTTTCATATGCCTGGGCCCATCCTTTTTGATCCATTTCCATTAAGTGTGTGACTGTGTGGGTGTTCATAGATTGGTATTGTGTGAGAGAGAAAGGAAGTAGGGAAGGAAGGAAAGATGAAGATAAAAAAGACTGTTCAGAGGCAGGCTTGAACACAGGCTTGAACTGCACTTCTTTCTATTAAGATAACCCTCAACCTACAGATCCCTAAAGCCCCAGGACCTGCAGTAGGGAAAAAAGCAGAGGTTGAAATGGCCTGGGAGCACCTGCTGCCTGCTCCACTCGATGGGAGATTGGCATTCAGGGTGAAATTTGAGGCTTCTTGGAGCCCTCCTGGGTAAAAGCCTTCCCCTTTGGAAGAGATCTTGTTCTATGAAGGGCATTGGCTCCTCCTGCAGGCCTGTCCTAGGAACAACCTCTGTGTGGGGATCTGCCTGTCCTTTCCAGTTGGAATGAAAGATCCACTCCAGGCATTCACCCTCACTCTTCCACTTTTGGCCTCCTAGGGAGGTGGGAGAAGAAAGAATCATTGAGAAAAGGGCACACCTCCCTCCTGTTCCTGGCTAATTACTCTGAGCCTAAGCAGCAACCTTGTTGGAGGGAGGTTTGATGAACTATTCATCATACTCCTAAATAATTCATTTCCTTTCGAGAGCAAGCAGCCCACAGAAGCTATAAGGTTTTCTTAAGTTGACATCCTTTGAGAGATGAAAAATAAAATGAAAGCTTCCTTTTGAAGAAACTACAGTTGCTTTATATGCCATTTTCTTTATCTTTCTTTCAATGTTACAGGGACCCTCTGCTCTGCCCTATTCCTTGTGCTTGGTCCCCAATTGATTACTTCGTTTTCTGTTATTCAAACAACTTTACTTTCTAGAATACCTTGTGCAGACCCTCCTAGCATTATCTCCTTCTCCCCTAGCCTCATGGGATTCCAGTTTATAACAAGCCAACTACCTTTAAATAGATGGTACAAGAGCAAGAGGTGAGCACAAAAATTTGGAGAGTGGACTGGTTGTGTCAAATGAGATGTGCCCAGAGTATTTCAGAAAGTTCAGAATCTCATCTTTGTTCAAACTGGCTTCTCTGGCACATCTTTACGACTTGTCATTCTGCAAACATCTTCTCTTCCTTTCTTTGATTTTTAGTGAAATCTTCATGGACCTCTTCTTTGGGCCAGGTAGGGTCAAGCACAATGTATGAAGCCTGTCTTCCTCTATCCCCAGCCATCCACACACCCCAGAGACTTGTTTTATATACAGGAAGCAGGCTACAGGGAATTGTGAGGACAGAAGATCACAGGATGAGACTAATTATCTTCTCTGGTACTGACCCTGTCTCCTCCTGCTTTCCTTAGAACTCCGGGGCTCTGACTGTGCCATGACAACAATAGCACCAGAAGAGACTGAGCAGAGCAGTTCTTCACAGAAGCCCCCAAGCCCCTGACATACTGACCTTTCCCTAGTATCTTTCTCTTTTCTCTTACCTGCATATCTTATAGAAAACAACAGATTTGGAACCAGAGTTAAAAGGATTTAGGGGGGAAATTAAAAGGACAAGTAACTCAAATAGGTTAGCCTTAAAACTCATGCAGCTTCAACAAAATATCATACAAGAAAATAAATATAATTTGAAATTTTCTTGAATTAGCAAGCATAAATCCTCATTGATCACAATGAGCAAGCGAGCAGCTTGAGGTACGCCTCCCTTTAAGCAAATGTAATTGTTGCAGGAAGTAACATCCAACGGAGGAATCTGGACCCTCAGACAACTTTGTTAGAAGGAGAGTTTATTGCTGGCAGAGAGTGTGGAGCATTCAACAGACCCAAAGCACAATCTCCCCTTGATTAGATTTCTTGCAGCTTATATATCCTTGTAGTGTCCATGCAAGGGGCACGTGATTCCTTTGTCTGAGGTTTCACATGTCCCTCCTTACTCAGGGTAGGGAGGGGGAGTTTTGGGTTGGGGGCTGCAGGGGAGGAATTTCCAGACCCCTAGTCTTACAGATTGTTTGTCTTGTAGAGTCTGAGACCTTGGTGTTATCAGCATCATTATCTCATTCTTGAACAGAGAGACAGGACTCCTAGGCTATAAACAGGGAGCAGCACTTATTGATGCCAGCACCTGCTCAGCAGGTCCTTATCTAAAGACTGAGCTCTAACTGTAACATAACAAACAATTTTACACAGTCTTGTTATTCCTACACAGCTACAGAGATAAGGAAGGAGCTGGAGAATCCTTGAGGTGGGGGAGTTAGCTGAAGAGCATAGGGCAGAATGGGAAGAGAGAGAGCAGTTTCTACCAGGTGAGTCGGTTATTTCTGCAAGCCCTTTCCTTTGCATTTTTTCAGATGCCTCCTCTCCTCTCTCATAATGAGAAAACTAAAGTTTGTAAAGTGTTTTTCTCTTAGAGCCAGTTACTCTGTTTTGTTTTTAAAAAATGCATTAATGTGCTTAGAACTGTCAGCTATGCACATTTTTTTGAAATGGGATTTTTTTTCAATCACAGTTGACATTCAATAGTATTTGGTATTCATTAAAACTGTACAGTGTACTGATTAGACATTGGTATAATTTATGACGTGATCCCTCAATTAGTCAAGTACCCATCTGGCACTACACTTAGATATTATATTATTATTGATTATGTCCACTGGACTGTATTTTATATCCCCTTGACTACTTCATAACTACCAATTTGTACTTCTTAATCACTTCACATTTTTCACCCAGAACCTCTAAACCCTCTCCTATCCAGCAACCATCAGTTTGTTCTCTGTATCTATGAGTCTGCCTCTGTGTTATTTCTTTACTTTGTTCTTTAGATTCTATATACAAGTGAGGTCATATTGTATTTGTCTTTCTATGTTTGAATTGTTTCACTTAGCTTAATATCCTCTAGGTCCATCCATGTTATCACAAATGGCAACATTTCATTCTTTTTATGGCTAAGTAATATTCTATTGAATATATGTACCATCTCTTCTTTATCCAGCCATCTACAGATGGGTACATAGGTTACTTTCAGATCTTGACTATCGTGAATAGCACTGCAGTGAACATAGGGTGCATATACCTTTCCAAATTAGCATTTTGGATTTTTTAGATAAATAACCAGAAGAGGAATTATTTAATCATAAGTTAGTTCTATATATTTTTTAATTTTTTGAGGAATCTCCAAAGAATTTATATTTTTTTTAAATTTTTTGAGGAACCTCCAAAGAAACTGGTGTAGCCAGTTTGCAATCCCACCAACAATGTATGAAGATTTCCTTTTCTCCACATCCTTTTCAACATTTGTTTTTTGAATTATTGATAATAGCCATTCTGATAGATGTGAGGTAGTATCTCATTCTGGTTTTAATTTGTATATATAAGATGATTTGTGACATTGAGCATCTTTTCATATATTGGCCACATGTATGTCCTTTTAGGAGAAGTGTCTGTTCAGGTCCTCTGCTCAATTTTTAATTTAATTGGATTTTTTTTTTTTTAGCTTTGAGTTGTGTGAGCTTTTATAAATTTTGGATATCAACCCCTTACCAGATGTATCATTGGCAAATATTTTCTCTCATTTAGTAGATTATCTTCTCTTTTTTTTGATGGTTTCTTTCATTTTGCAAAACCATTTTAATCTGGTATAGTCTCATTTATTTTTTTATTTCCCTTGCCTGAGGGGATATATCAGAAAAAAAATATTACCGAGAGCAATGCTAGAGAGATTGCTGCCTATGTTTTCTTCTAGGAGTTTTATGGTTTTAGGTCTTACACTTAAGTCTTTGATCAATTTTGAGTTTATTTTTATGTGTGGTGTAAGAAGATAGTCTAGTTTCATTTTCCTTGCATGTATCTGTCCAGTTTTCTCAATACCATTTCTTTAATATCTGTCATATACAATGTCATCCCATTGTATATTCATGCCTCCTTTGTCATAGATTAAATGACCATATAAGGGTGGGTTTCTTTCTATTTTCTCCATTCTGTTCCATTGATCTATGTGTTTGTTTTTATGCTAGTATCATGCTGTTTTGATTACTATGGCCTTGTGGTATAGTTTGATAGCATGATAACTCCAACTTTGTTCTTTTTTCTCAAGGTTGCTATCTATTTGGGGTCTTATATGTTTCCATATGAATATTTGAATTATTTGTTCTAGATCTGTGAAAAAAAAGCCATTGGTATTTTGATAGGGATTGCACCAAATCTATAGATTGCTTTGGGTAGTATAGCCATTTTAATTATGTTAATTATTCTTATCCATCAACATGATATATGCTTCCATTTATTTGTATTTCCTTTGTTTTTATTTTTATTTTCAATGTCTTATAATTTTCTGAGTACAGGTCTTTTACTTCCTTGGTTAAATTTATTCTTAGGTAGTTTTAGATGCAATTGTATGTGGGGTTGTTTTCTTAATTTTTTCTTTCTGATACTATATAATTTATGTAAAGAAATGAAAGCAATGCTGAATATTACTTTTGTATCCTACTGCTTTACTGAATTCATTTATTAGTTCTAATAGTTTTGGGGTGGAATCCTTAGGGTTCTCTATATATAGTATCATGCCATTTAAAAAATAATACAGTTTTACTTCCTCTTTTCTAATTTGGATGCCTTTTATTTATTCTGTTTGTGTGATTGCTATGGCTAGAACTTCCCATAATATGTTGAATAAAAGTAGTGAAAGTGGTCATCCTTGTCATGTTCCTGATCATAAGGAATACGCTTTTAGCTTTTCCCTGTTGAGTATAATGTTAGCTGTGGGTTTGGTGTATATTTCCTTTATTATGTTGAGGTATGTTTTCTCTATTTCCACATTGCTGGGAGTTTTTATCATAAATAGATGCTAGACTTTGTCAAACACTTTTTATGCATCTATTTATACAATCATATGATTTTTATCTTTCTTTTTGTTTATGTGGTGTATCATATTATTTGATTTGCAGCTATTGAACCAAACTTGCATCCCAGGAATAAATCTCACTTGATCATGCTGTATAATCTTTTTTATGCATTGGTGAATTCAGTTTGCTAATATTTGTTCCTAATTTTTGTATTGGTGCTCATTAGGTATATCACCGATTTTGTTTTCTTGTAATGTATTTGTCTGGCTTTTGAATCAAGGCATTAGTAGCCTCATAAAATGAATTTGAAAGCCTTCCCTTTTATTAATTTTTTGGAATAGTTTGGAATAGAGAAAATTTTTTGGAATAGTTTGGAATAGAGAAAATTTGGTATTAATTCTTTTTTAAATGTTTATAAAATTCACATGTGAAGCCATCCGGTCTTAGATTTTTGTTTGTTGGGAGTTTTTTTTTTTTTAATGATTCAATTTTATTAGTAGTAATCAGTCTGTTAACATTTTCTGTTTCTCCTTGATTCAGTCTTGAAAGATTTTATGTTTCCAGGAATTTCTCCATTTCTTTTAGATTGTCCAGTTTGTTGGTATATAATTGTCTGAGGTATTTTCTTATAATCCTTTATATTTCTGTGGTGTCAGTTGACACTTATCTTTCATTTCCAATTTCACTTACTTAGATACTCTCTCTCTCTCTCTTTTTTTTTTTGATGAGAGTGGTTAGAAGTTTTATCAATTTTGTTTATTTTTTTAAAGAATCAGCTCTTGGTTTCATTGATCTTTTCTGTATTATTTTTAGACTATATTTTATGTATTCCCACTCTGATCTTCATTATTTCCTTCCTTCTACTCACTTTGGATTTTATTTGCTGTTCCTTTACTAGTTCCTTTAGGTTAAGGTTAGAGTGTTTGAGATTTTTCTTGCTTCTTGAGGTAGGACTTTATTATTATGATTTTTCCTCTTAGGGTTGCTTTCATTGTGTCCCATAGAATCAGGGTAATGTTTTCATTTTCATTTGTCCAAAGGTATCTTTGAGTTTCTTCTTTGGTCTTATTATTAACCTATTCATTGTTTAGCAGCATTGCATTTAGTCTCCATGTGTTTGTGTGTTTTTCCATTTATTTTCTTATAATTGATTAGTACGTTCATACCATTGTGCTTGGAGAAGACACTTGGTATAATTTCAGTCTCCTTAAATTTATTGAGACCTGTTTTCTGACCTAACATGTGGTCTATCTTAGAAAATGTTCCATGTACACCTGAAAAGAATGTATATTCTGCTGCTTTGGAGTAAAACGCTCTAAAAATATCACTTAAATCCATCTGGTCTAGTGTATCCTTTAAGGCCACTGTTTCCTTGTTGATTTTCTGTCTGGAAGATATATCTATTGGTGTCGATGTGGTGTTAAAGTTTGCTACTCTGACTGCATTACTGTCAAACTCTCCTTTTCTGTCAGTCAATATTTGCTCTATATATTTAGGTGCTCCTATGTTAGGTGCATAAATGTTTACTAGGATTATATCATCTTGTAGGATTGATCTCGTTATCATTATGTAATGTTCTTCTTTGTGTCTTACTATAGCCTTTGTTTTAAGTCTATTTTGTCTGATATAAATATTGCTACTCCAGTTTTGTTTTCATTTGCGTTTGCATAAAGTATCGTTTTCCATTCCTTTCAGTCTGTGTGCATCTTTCAATCTGAAGTGGGTCTCTTGTAGACAGCATATGTATGAGTCTTCTGTTATTATCCATTCAGCTATCCTATGTCTTTTGATTGGAGTATTTGTTTACATTTACAGTGATTACTGATAGGTACATTGTTATTGCCATTTTATTGTTCATATTTATGTTATTTCTTATCTTTCCACTTTTCTTCTTAAAAAAGTCCCTTTCCTTTTTTCTTCTAAGTCTGGTTTGGTGGTAATGAATTCCTTTAGCTTTTTCTATCTGAGAATCTCTTTATCTCACCTTCAACTTTATTTTTATTTCTATTATTTTTTTTTATTTTTTAAATTATTGAAGTAACATTGGTTAATAAAATCAAATAAGTTTCATGTGTACCATTCAACAATATGTCATATATATATTGCAATGTTGTTCACCATCCATAGTTAAACTGACTTCCATCACCAAATATTTGACCCCTTTTACCCCTATCTACCTCATTCCTTCCCCCTTCCCTCTGGTAATCCACTGTATGGGTCCATGAGTCTCTGTTTGTTTGTCATGTTTATTTGTTGCTTTTAGTTTTATATCTCATATACCCGTGAAATCATGTTTCTCAACTTATTCTGTCTGAATTATTTTGCTTAGCATGATTATCTCAAGATCCATCCATGTTGTTTCAAATGGCAGTATTTCATCTTTTCTTATGGCTGAGTAATATCCCATTGTATACAGGCACTATATCTTCTTTATCCAATCATCTATCATAGGACACTTTGATTTCTTCCATGTCTCCATCTTTGATTCTAAATGATAGCTTTTCTGGGTAGAGTAGTCTTGGTTGTAAGTCCTTACTTTTCATCACTTTGACTATTTCATGCTTATCCTTTCTGGCCTGCAAGTTTCTGTTGAGAAATCAGGTGACATTCTTACAGGAGAACACTTGTATGTGACTAGCTGCCTTTCTCTTGCTGCTTTTAAGATTCTCTCTTTGCCTTTAACCGTTGCCATTTTGATTATGATGTATCTTCGTATGGGTCTGTTTGGGTTTACCTTGTTTGGGACTCTCTTCTCTTCCTGGACTTGTGTATCTATTTCCTTCACCAGGTTAGAGAAGTTTTTAGTCATTATTTCCATGAACAGGTTCCCAATCCCTTGCTTTCTCTATCTTTCTGGTACTTCTATAATGTGAATGTTGTGATGCTTGATAATGTCTCAGAGGTTCCTTAATCTATCCTCATTTTTCTTCTTTCTATTTTTGGCTGTTTTGATTGGGTGTTTTCTGCTGCCTTGTCTTCCAATTCTCTGATTTGATTCTGTTTCATCAAATCAACTGTTGATTCCTTCTAGTGTATTCTTCATTTTGATTATTGTATTCTTAATTTCTGACCAGTTCTTTCTTATGATTTCCATGTCCTTTTTTATGCCTGCTATCTCTTTGTTGAAGTTCTTACTAAGAGTCTTGAGCATTCTTATAACCAGTGTTTTGACCTCTGTCTCTCGTAGATTGCTTGTCTCTTTTTCATTTAGTTCTCTTTCTGGAATTTCCTACTGTTCTTTTACTTGAGACATATTTCGGGCTTTGTTTGTTTGTTTTGGATGCCTTTTTTTGTTTGTTTCTATGCATTAGGTAGATCTCCTATGTCTCTCAGTTTTCACTGTGTTGCCTTATAGGTATCCTGTGTGACCCAGTGACACAGTCTCCTTGATTATTTGTGTCACTTGTTCTTGGAGTGTCCCTAGTGCTGGTCGTGTTTGCTCTCCTGTTGTACTTGAATCTCGATTGCCGTTGTCACATCACTGGGTGGGATTGAATCTCATGCTGACTGTATGTAAGGACTGTCCAGGCTTACAGCATATGAGATGTTGCGTGGGGGCTGACTGCACAAAGTGGATTTGCCCCAATGGGTTCCTTTGTCTGTTGACATATCTTTTGGGTGTTCCACTTGTGAGGCTAATCAGGTAGCATTCTGTTGTGGTATAAAGCCAGCTTCCAGGTATTTGTTCTGGGCCTCTTGGAATCAGTACAGGCCTCTGTGGTAGGGGTTACAAAGCTATCCGTGGTTGGTTGCTGCCTGTGCTGGGCCTGGAGGCACGTGAGATGCCACGCTGATAACCAATGCTTGCCTGCCACAAGTACTTGGGCCTGGAGCAGCTCAGCAACAGGCCAAACCTATTTTTTAATAACAGATTGCTTTGATAAGAAAAATTTTGATGATATAAAAGAATGTTTATAAAGCTAAAGATCTAAAAGCACTTAAAATATAGAGTATAAGAGCCAAGGACTTATAGTGTGGCTTGGGAAATGCTATGAGCATATCTAAAAAGTTTTAAAAATACTATCACCTCAGTGTGACAAGTATGCTTCATCTTCAAGGTAAGGATGTAATTTCACAACAGCATAGAAGAATAAACATAGATTTAACTGATAAAGATAGTCCCTGCGATGTTTCATTTTATATATCTACCTGGCTGAGACTCAGAGTGCCCAGATATTTGGTGGAACTTTATTTCTGAGTGTGTCTATAAGGGTGCATTTAAATTAGATTATCAACTGAATAGGTAGAGTGAGCAGATTGTCCTCATTAATATTATGAGCCACATCTAATCTGATGAAGGTCTGAAGAACATAAAATGTCTTTCCCCCTTACCGAGAAAGGGAAACTTCTCCTGCCTGACCACTTAATCTGTGATATTGGTTTTTTCGTATCTTTGGACTTAAATTGAAATATTGGCTATTCTTGGTTCTTGAGCCTGCCAGCGTTTGGACTAGAACTTACACTATTGGCTCTCCTGGTGCTCAGGCTTTCGGAATTAGACTAGAAGTACACCAACAGCTCTCTTGAATCTCAGTCTCAGTCTCTGTTTCTCTTTATCTGTTTACAGATGATAGATAGATAGATAGATAGATAGATAGATAGATAGATAGATAGATGATAGATAGATCTCATATTGGTTCTGTTTCTTTGGAGAAACCTGACTAATACAGTCCCTATGTTTTAGATCAGTGGTCTGCAAACTTTTGTGATTCCATCTCCATTGGTAAATGTTTTTTTAGTATGTTCCCCAATATATGGAAATCAATTTATAAATTATAAATATATACATGTGTTTGTGCATGAGTGAAAGATAGGGGTAGAGAGAGGGAAAGAGAGAGACATAAGGAAGAGGAGGAGAAAAATACTAATCTATGAGAAGCAGTATGCATGTTAGGAAACAGACTTTGACAACAAACTGTCTAGAATCAAATCTTGACTCTACCAGTTACCAGTTGTGTAATCTTGGATAAGTTATTCAACCTCTCTTTACCTCAGTTACCTCATCTATAACATGGAAATACTAATAATGTTATCAGACTATTATTAATACAAGGAGTTTTGTGAAGATTAAATGATTTAATAATATATGTAAAGTACTTCCACATGTAAAGAGCTACATAAGTGTTACTATGATGATTACATTATAGAGATTACAAAACTAGAAAATTTTAATGGAGAAGATTAACAAAATAACATATTTCTATATGTCTCTTGACAGACTACTGATTTAGATCATATAAGTAAACTATAGCCTATAGGCCAAATCTGGCCCCCTGTCTCTTTTTGTATAGCCTATCAGCTAAGAATGGTTTTTACATTTTAAAATGGTTGGGAAAAAATCACAAGAAAAATAATATTTTGTGACACATGAAAATTATATGAAATTAAATTTCCAGGTCCATACTTAAATGTTATTGGAACACAGCCACACTCAGATACTAATGTGTTATCCCTGGCTGCTTTCCTGCTATAGTGACATAGCTGAGGTAAACTGTACAGCCTGAAAAGCCTAAGATATTTCAGACCTTAACAGAAAAAGTTTGTCAAACTCTGTCTAGATGACTGTTTCTCAATGTCAAAATTACCACCCAGATCATGCGATAGAACCAGAGATTTCCAGATCCTGTTCTAAATGTACTAAATATTTAATGGAGCCTAATAATATCTTTTCTTCTAAATCCCTTTAAGAACTCCACCTCCATCCAGACCCAGGCTTTAAACATCATCTAAATTCTAATGACACCCAAACCTTTATCTCTATAGCCCAGAATTCTCTCTTAAGTTCTACACTCATATATCCCAGAGCTTATTTCACATTTCCACATGGATGACTGACACCTTTAGCATATCTAAAACTGGATTTTTAATTTTTCACTTCACATGTTTTGCCAAAATTTTCTGCTCCTAACTTTACCCATTTCACTTAATGGCACTAGCAGTTACTTAGGCCAAAATCCTAGGACTCTTTCTTGATTATGCCTTCCTTGATCTTCCTTATTCCATCAATCAGAAGTCGTGTTGGCTCTCTCTCCTAACTATAAGGAATTCAATAACTTCCAAACATATCCACTATCATCACCCTAGTCTAAGACATTATCATGGTTTCCCTGGCCTACTGCAATTGCCTTCTAACTATACTGCTTACTTCCACTTATTAAAATTTAATGTTCAAAAAGGTAAACTCATGATTCAAATAAACACATGTCAAATATTTGGGTCAATTAATTAATGCAGAAACCAGTAAAATTTTAATATGGTCCAAAAATCATTCAAGAAGCTATTTATAGGTATTTATAGGTATATAAAATATTTACAGGTAATGTTAGGATATTATTTATGGGTTAGATACAAACCTGTTAATATTTATAACTATAAGCTTTGGGGTTATTTTTACAATGGGAATAACAAACAAAATTATTTGCATCCCTGGGCAATAATCTACAAGTTAACCTCTGTCTCAAAGGTTTATAAAAGTGCCTAGACTATAGAATGTCAAATCTAGCACTATATTAAAAAAAGACTCAGTAAGCTATTTTACCTAATTATAAGTTTCAGTTAATTTATTGACACATCCTTGTCCATCTCTCTATAGACTATTATTCCACACAATAGCCTAATGATCATTCTAAAACATAAACAGAATTATAAAACTAAAATACAAACTCCTTACTATAACCTATAGAGTTCTATGTGACTTGTCTCCTACCTACCTTTCTGACCTCAAATTCTACTACTCTCTCACTCGTGTTCTATGTTTTGGCTACCGTGGCCACACTTGTAGTTCCTGGAAAACACTAAGCTCATCTCTACCTCAGGGTCTTTGCAATTACTCTTTTTTTTGTACCTGATACCATTTTCACCCAGATCTTCCATTGGTTGTCTCCTTCTGATTATGCAGGACTCAGCTTAACTATCACCTCAGAAGACTTCAGTTATCTGCCACTTTACTCCGTTATTCTTTCACATCACCTTCTTTTATTTGTCATAGCAATTATCATTGTTTGTTTTTATTTGTTTGTCTATTCTCATTTATGTATTTGCCCACCATAAAAAAGTAATGGAATGAAAGAATGGAACTTTGTCCCAGTCACAGATATGTTCCAAGCATAGTATTTGACACAGAGTAGGTGCTAAATAAATATTTATTCACTTCACTAACCTGAAATGTATTCTGCGTTCTAGCTCTGTCTCTGTCACCAAATGGCAACTCTGACTTTGAGAAAGTCTTTTCCTCTCTTGTGAACTTCAATTTTACTATCCAGAAGATGATGTATAACTAAATTATCTGTCAAGTAGTTACCACTTTTATGATTTTATAAATTGATATCTATTTCAGTAACTTTCAAAAAGTAGCAGAGAATGGGGTAGCAGGCATCATCATCATCACGTTTTCAACCACACAATAAGCATTTTTTTCAGGCCCACACTCTGCCAGGCTCTGTGCTAAATATTGAGAATAGAGCAATCGATTAAAAAAACCCATAATACCCAGCAATTGCACTTCTTGGTATTTATCCAAAGAAAACCAAAACAATAATTCATAAAAATCTATGCACCCCAATTTTCATGGCAGCACAATTTACAATAGCCAAGATATGGAAGCAACCTAAATGCCCATCAACAGATGATTAGATAGAGAAGTTATGGTTCATATATAAAATGGAATATTACACAGACATTGAAAAATGAAATCCTACCATTTGCAATGGCATGGACGGACCTAGAGGTTATTATGCTGAGTGAAATAAGTCAAACATCTAAGGAATAAAAAGAAAAACCTAATAAAAAACAGACTCATGAATATAGAGGACAATCTAGTGACAGCAAGGGAGGGATGCTGGGGGGCTGGTAGAAAGGGGTGAAGGGTTAAAGAAGTACAAATTAGTAATTGATAGATGGCCACGGAGACGAGGAACACGGCATAGGGAATGCAGTTAGCATTAATATATTGGCTAGGCGGAAAACCAGAGGAGAGAAGGAGAAATTAAGGGGATTGTTTTATAATCCATTTAAATGTCTAACCAATGTACTACATACTTGAAACTAATAAAAAATGAAAAAGAAAAACCCATAACCTTTTCTCATGGGCATGATAATCTAATTTAATTAAGGAAATATTCCATCTACATGCAAAGTAAAGTAAGAATACAATGTGTGGTTATGCTTACTGCCAAATGAGTTGTATTCATAATAATAATAAATAATAACTATTTTTGATAGCAGCTAAAATCTATCAAGAGCTTATTATGTCCCAGGTATTATTATAAAAATTTTACATATTTTAAGTTACATAAAGCCTCACAACAAACCTATGAGAAAAGTACTATTTTTAAAAGTTTTAATAAACAGGTACTGGTTTTACTATGTCTACTCATAGATAGTAAGTGATACTAGAATGCAGAAGATCTCATTGAGGATTGAGTACAGGCAGTCTTGAAAAAAACAGGAGCTGGGCAGAGCTTCAAGTGAAGAATGAGATTTAAACAATTGAAGAGGAAGAAAGAGGGCAATCTAAAATGAAGGAACAACTTGAAATATTGAAGAGGAAATGCATTTATCTGTTTCAGGGTACAAGGACTTCAGTGCTTTCACTGTAGCTGAATTGCCTGGTAAAAATATTGGAAGACAAGTTTGGAAAGGAATGTGGCAGCTGGGTTGTGGAGGGCTTTGAATACCATACCAATAAATCTGGCCTTACATGTATTTAGTTCCACTGACATTTTTTGAGACTAGAATTTCATGTTCAAAATAACCATCGATGGAGATCAATCTGACAATTAAAAGGCTATCACTGTGTTTTTCAATAAAGGAACTATGCTTCTTAAAATAAAGAGGCTATCATTAAGATCCAGGTTTGAAATTATAAATATTTGTATGAGGGTGGTTACAATAGAAGAGAGAAAAATTGAGTTGTAAAAAAATTAAAGGAGAAATTAACTGCAATTGATGACTGGTTTGCTGGTAGATGACAAGATGGATACAATGAAAATGACCCTCATTTTCCAGTCTGGGGTGTTTTTGACAGAAATAAAAATTCTTGAGAAATGGAAAGCAAAAATTAAAAGTTATAGAAAAACTTTAGACACATTTATAAATAACTAAACTATCACCCTGAGAAGACTTACAGAAATATAAATGTCAAATTACTCTGACTTAAATTTGACAGAATTAAAAAAAAATAGTGACTTCATTACCATGTGCTTGTGAGCCATTAACTGATGATTTTGCTATAACCATTTAGAAATACATTAAGTCCCACTTGGTGAAGGGTTCATATTTTCTGCTTAGCTGAAAATTTTAAAAAGCTATCTGAACCTAAGTAGAGCATGTTGGTGGATGAGGAAGTTTTATTAATATGTGGTATGATGGATATCTTCCATTCACCCCTCTAAATCTACTCTCTAGCATTCATCTTGCTCTCTGCCTTTAGAAGGTGATCTATATGGACCTTGTCATTTGGCGCCTTTTCATCTGGTTTCTGGATGGACTTGGCCAATGTGATCTCCAATAGGAGATCAGAAGGAGAGAGAAAGTAAGGTCAGAGTATTTAATCCTCTGGTTTCCTCTCTGTGAACTTGTTCTGGCCTGGCTGTGTCCCTAATACAAAGACACTGTCCTCAAGATAGTATCCTTTATACAACTCTCTCCTTCCAAGTTCTGGTAAATGCTCCCTCCCTTCATTCCATGGATCTAGGTGTAGTAATGTCTTCACAGCTACCTTCCTTAGGTTAATACACAATCCATTACAGTTTCTCTATACCTATGCCTCTATAAATAATCTCTTCACAAAAAATATTCCATGAATTATGCTAATATTCTACTTTATTTCAGTTGGGATCTTACTGACACAACAATTATTCCTTAAGTGGCTCTAAGAAACAAACTGTCAAAGCGAAATTCTCTGATTGATTTGGTCATATTGAGAAGTCCTGGGATAATCTCCTAGATGGGATAAAAATAGGAATAGGTAATCCACGGCATGCAGTGACATCATAATCACTCAGATTATGACCTATCACAGTATAGAATGAAGCGCAGGTAGAAGGCAATGTCTTGGGAGATCAAATGGTCATAACAATCAGTCCATGATGGACTGGACATTTTATTTATCAAGGCATTACAACAAACATTAGTGAGAAGAAGCACTATCAACCTCGAAGAGTTCTTTGGTAGCTATCTTCTGTAGGGCATAGTTGATGATAGGGGATGCTATCATGGAATTGTGTGTCATGTCCTCAATGGAAATAGTGGGATGTTGAAGTGCTAATGGCAGGATGGTGTCATTTAACAATCAGTGACATGATAAGTACAATTTGTACAATAAGACCCAGGGACAAAATGAGAATCAAAGTGTTGACCTGCAGGGCTCTGTGGTGATGGTTAGTTGATCATGGAGGTCTAAAAATGAAATACATGAACCCCAACAATGTGCTGCTTGGCATATATATGCAGGGAAAAAAATCTTGGTCTACTAAGCAGAAACCTAACTCAACTCAATATAGTGGCAATTTATGTCCTCCTATACAATTTCCAAATTTAAGTCAATTCACAGACCTGAAGCCCTTAATGCTACAGGAGTAAACCATAAATCTTCTCTAAACCTTTCCCAGAGGTACTGTGGCCATGTATCAGGGAAAGAAAAATACTCTAAATTTACCCTGATTCCCCAGAAATCAAAATGCCAGCGTGGTTCACCTATCAGAATGAGGGCTTTTGGAAATCAGGTTATAGATGGAGTCTTGGCCTGGTTCTAACAGTTAATCCAGTGGGACAGAAACCCCATCATGTGGGTATTTTTCCAATCTCAGGTTAGTATTAGAAGGAATAATATAGTTAGGAATTGGAAGATTCTTCTCCTTTGTTCCCTGGCCCATGCAGTATAGGTTATTACAGTAGGACGGACCAAATGCAAACTCTTGGAACTGCCTCTACCCTAATATGACAGTAAATCAAATGACATGCTGTGTCACCGGGGAAACTGAAGACTAGTGCCACCATCAAAGACTTGACAAACACAAGAATGGTGCTTTTTACTACATCCCTACTTAACATTCCTATTTTGCTGGTTTAAAAGCTCAGGTGGATCTTGGTGAATGATAGTAAATATCGTAAACTTAATCACATGGTATTGCCAGTCACAACTGTGGTTCCAGATAAGGTATCTTTACTAGATAAAAATTAAAATATTCCTTGGCATCTGCTATACAGCTATTGACCTGGAAAATGCTTTTTTTCCCCATCTGAATCAGTAAGGAAAATTATTAACAGTTTAAATACATGATAGAAACAATAGTATATCTTCACTATCACACCACAGAGTTGTGTCAATCATAATGTAATCCAGAGCCCCCTTAATATTGTGCTTCTCCATTACATGATAACATATGACTAATGACCTGATGAGCAGGAAGTAGCATATATCTTCTATGCCTCCATAAGATATATGTATGTCAGAGGGTAGAAGGTAAATTCTGCAAAAGTTCTGGAACTTGCAACATTGGTGATGGTTTTAGAAATTTTGGTGGTCTGGGATATGTCTGGATATTCTTTCTACACTTGATGTTAGCCAAAAGGCTGAAAAGTGATGGCTATCCTTTTTAAAGAGATATGCTTCCATACTTGTACGGCCCACTCTGAAGAAAACGGCACAGTGCTTAGAAAGTCTTTTTGGATTTCAAAAGCAAATAAATATATTCTATATTTGGGTGTGCTGTTGTAACACATTTATCAGGTAACCCGTAAGACACTCTGCCTTCTGGTTAGGTTTGGCCAATGGGGAGCCCAGAAAGAAGATAAGTTGGAATGAGGGAGAATGGTGAGGTGAAGTTATTTATACCCCAGTTTACTTCCTGCAAGGTTACTTTTGTCTGATTGTGCTTCTAGACAAACATACCGGGCCCCTCATATCAGCCTCCTCTACATGAGTCTCTCCTTTTGTGTGCCTATAACTGCTCCCACCTCTTGTACCTTTAACTTAAAGATAGTAATGGTTCCCTTGAAATTACTATGCTACTCTTCATGGATCATTTATATCTATATGTCTATAAATAGTCTATTTATAAATAGACTCTCTTAGAATAATCCTAATCTGAATGTACCATATGTTTCCTATTAGCACATACTGACACAATTGTGAAGTAGATTTTCCATGTGTGCTATATAGACTATATAGTCTAGGTGTCATGGTTAAGAGCTTGTGTTCTGGAGTCAAACTAAACAATGTTTAAATCACAAGTCTATCATTTACTAACCAGTGTGACTTTGGGCAATATTTTTTAACTCTAAATTTCAATTCCATCTGCAAAATGGGAACAATACTAGTGTTTACCTCACAGAGTTGTTGTGGAGATTAAATAAGACAATATATGTAAAGAGGCTGTCACAGTGCCCGGCATGACATACATATTCAATAATACATATCCTTTTCATTCTTTTTATAGCTCACAGCATTCACAGAAGGGGGAAGTATAGTTTAAAAATTTATTAATTAGGGTCCTATTTACGGTTTTATTGTTAACTATAATTGCTTGTTTGAAATAGTTACCTGACTTCTTTAAAATAATTATTGCCTGTCAGTAAATGATGGGTTTAAATTTCTGCACATATGCTACAATTTTATGCATCTCGCCTTTCACTGCAGGAACCCAGTCTTAGTCAAAACTCTCTTGCTCTGACATCTGCACTCAATGTATAGAGTCTTACTTGTGCAAAAGCATAATTATCCTTAAAGATAAAAGTGTGAACAGGATTGTGTACCTCATATTTGTTAACTTGCTCCCGTATTGTGAACATTCTAGTTACATTACCTTTATTGGACTGTCAGCATTACAACAAATCAGTAAGTTGTGCTACAAAATAAGGAAATAAAACATCAAGGGACTTCAGCAGGACTGGTGATAAAGAAATGGATCCAGGCAGAAGAGCTTGCCTGCCCTGGGAAATTACCCAGGAGCATCAATTCAGGACAAAGTTTGGATTCAGGAGTCAAGGGCTCAGGTCTTAGAAGCCATAGAAGCTTTACAAGGATCATGCAAAGAGGAGACAGGGAATATATCCAATATTTGAGAAATATTTATTCAATACTATGTGCCTGAATTTATAACAGGTAGTAAGTTAGGCAGAGACATTGGATATAGAAAATAAAGACAAGACTGGGGTCTAAAATCCAAAGTCTAAGTAAACATCCTGAACCAAGACATTTGTAGGAAAGGGCAAGAGTTCAAGTGTCCAGACAAGCAACTGGGGCAAGCAACATGGAGTGTTAAAACCAAAGGCTTAAATAACCAAAGCCAAGTCCTCCTTTTTAATCAGGGAGCTTCTGCTATGCTTCCTGTCTTGGGAATGTGTACCCTCAAACTCATAAATGAAAGAATCTTAACAGGTGCAGGGGATTGGAAGGAAAAATAAATTTAAAATGAGAAAGGTAAATAAATCCTAATACACATACATAAAATGCGCAAGCATAAAAAGTTCATGTTATAAGTCTTCTGTCCTACCCATAAGCCCAACAGTTTTGTCTCTGGTCTGTTTTCATTTCTAGCATTATATTATTCATAGGCTGGAATACTTTAAGTCTGATAAAAATAAAATGACTTCCTAACCTCCAATAAAGGGAAGAGAGAAATATATGCAGTGTGTTTATGAGGCTACAAAGGGAAATTCTAAACCACGTCTATAAAACTAGGGCTAAGATTCCATTTGAGATAGAGGAAAACAGACATGGCCTGCAGGTGAGAGAAAACAGCACCAAAAGGCAAACAGAAATGAAATAAACAAAAGAGAAGGTGAGCTTTGGGTTCTGTTGTAACCACCCAGTTTAACACTCTATCCCAGGAACATCTGGGTTATGGAGGGAAAAGGAGTGGGAAGAGATTAAAAGATGTAGCCAGATCCTAAAACAAGGTTGTGTAATCTTAAAAGGCACCAAGCAGCTTTTTGAAAATTCATCTACACAAAAAAGTGAAATTGCCCAAGCAAAAGTGGGCTTCTATTATACAAACTGCAAAATAATTTTACTTTTTCTCAAAGATAAAGGTTTCCCACCAAATACACTTAATTAGCTAATTATGTACATCTAAATGTTTGACAAAATTAAACAGTGTACTTATATTTGTTTATGAATGATAGCCATGTATTTTACATTATATATGATTTTCAAAATAAGTTTGTCCTTGAATTTATAATTCCATCATGTATCCTTGGATAGCCAAGGATTGACACATGACTTAGGATGGATTCTCTCAGAAGTTGACCCTGAGACAAGAATGTGATACAAGTGGTATATGTAGAGGGTGATTCCAGGAAGCAATAGTAAGAAATAGGAAAGAGTTGCAGGGAAGAGAAGAAAGCCAATACTGAGTGATTACTGGTGATTATTGAGCAGGTCACCATTATGGGTAAATGAGGGTCTGTCCCACTAGGGACCTTTGTAAGATAGTGTAGAACATACCTCAGAGTTATTCCAACAGAGAAGGAGGAAGCTGGAGTATTCGTCCACCAATCTCCATCAGTTCTTAGTTGAGGGCTACTTCACTGGTAGGGAGAAATGTGTTAATTACCCAAAATACTCCATGTGGGCTCCACACACCGAAAAAAAAGTGGACAGACAAGTGCTTGGTGCTTGCAACTCAAAGCTGTCAGACGGAGAATAAAGAACTCATATACTGCTAGTGGGACTGCAAGTTGGTACAGCCACTATGGAAAACAGTATGGAGGTTCCTCAAAAAACTAAGAATTGATCTACCATATGATCCTGCAATCTCACTACTGGGTATTTACCCCCAAAAAGTTGAAAACCGATATCAGAAAAGATATTTGCACATCCATGATCATAGCAGCATTATTCACGATGGCCTGGACATGGAAGCAACCGAAGTGTCCTACGATAGATGACTGGCTAAAGAAGCTGTGGTACATATATACAATGAAATATTACTTAGCCATATGAAGTGATGAAATACTGCAATTTGTAACGACATGGATGGATCTTGAGATAACCATGCTAAGCGAAATAAGCCAGACAGAAAAAGTTGAAAATCACATGATATCACTTATATGGGGGATATAAACCTAAAAGTAGAAACATGGCGGAGTAAGAGACATCCTCAGATCTCTCTCCTTGAAACAATAAGTTGAACATCTAAATCTGAACAAAAAACACCCAAACTGCACAAAAGCATGTGTAAGCATGGGATCTGCGCATAAGACTACCACAGGTCAGAACCCAGGGTGTCAGGTGGAGGACTGGGGGAAATAAAGAAGCTGCCTCCACAGCCTCTGAACCTCTCTGCAGGAGAAGGGGGAGGGTAGAAGGTGCAGCGACTTCCCTGAACAACCCTGCCTGGAAGTGCCATGAATTTTACACAGCCAGCATCAGGGCCCAGTCACCAGGGCAGAAAGCAGAGAAGCGGGACAGGACTGCAGAGAAACAACAGTTGATTTTCACCAGCACTGGTTGCAAAACCGAGGCTGAGCCACAAACCACAACCCCAACACAGAGGGCCCCTCCCCGCAAACCCTCTGAGACCGATCACCGCAGAGCCCCCAGGCGATCTGAGCAAATGCTACTGAAACTGTTGCAAACACTGACAGGGACTGAAACTGAGAGTAGCGAGTGTGATTAAATACCTACAAGAATATAAAAAAGATATTATTTCAGCTTTATATAAAGCAGGGATCCAAGGCACTTAGATGCCACCTACTGGAAACCAAAAGAAAAGTTCCTTTGCACAGGCTAAAGAGAGATTTTTATATAATAAATCTTTCTGGGGGGGGAGGGGAAACAGAATACACTTCCATTACTGCCCAGGTGGAGAAATAGTTCATTAAACACCATGAACAACCAAGGTGACAAGGCAGCTCAGAAAGAAAGAGAAAAATCTCCAGAAAATAAGGTTATAAACATAGAAATATGTGACTTAAATGACAGAGAATTCTGGGTGGTACTTCTGAAAAACCTCAGTGAGTTCCAAAAAGAATCATATCAACAATTTCGGGAATTGAAAAAACAACTAGATGAGCAGAGCAAAGAGATTGAAACTCTCAAGAAGAACAGAATAGATCTTCTGGAGATAAAAACACTGCAGGTTGAAAATGAAATAACAAACTTGGGAAATAGAGTCGACCAAATGGAGGAAAGGATCGGTGATATTGAAGACAGAAATCTAAAAATAAATGATAAGGAAGAAGAGAGAAATTGAAGAATAAAAATTAATGAAAGAGAAATACAAGGACTCACTGATAATATCAGGAGAGGAAACATATGAATAATGTTCATTATCGAAGGGGAGGAAAAGTAGCAAGGATTAGAAAACGTTATCAGACAAATAGTGGGTGAGAATTTCCCAAAATTAAGGAATGAACTGGAGCTTGGAATTCAAGAAGTCAATAGAACACCCAATTATCTCGACCCAAAAAGGTCTTCACCAAGACACATTATATTAAAGTTATCAAAAATCAATGACAAAGAATTCTCATGGCAGCCATGGAAAAGAAGACAGTAAACTATACAGGGAAACCATTAGATTATCACTGGACTTCTCAGCACAGACCTTATAGGCCAAAAAGGAACGGAATCAAATATTTAAACTGTTAACTGAAAGGAACTACAAGCCTATAATAATGTCTCTAGCTCTTCTTTAGATATGAAAGAGAAATAATTAAGACCTTACCAGGCATACAAAAATTGAGGGAATTCTCCACTACGAGGCCTGCACAACAGGAAATACTGAAAGGGGTCAGATCACCTAAAACAAAATAACAAAAAAAAAAAAATACATACATAATTAGGAGTAAGTGACTATCAGGCAAATGGAAGCAGAGGAGTGCAATCCTTACTAAGAACAGGGGATTATAATCATAAATAATAAGAGAATTTCTATAGCAAGACATAAATAAAGTTCAGCATACATAGAAACAAATTGAGATAACAATGACTGAAAAAGCAAGGATTCAAAGATCCAAATTCGCAGAGGGGAAAGGAGATAAGGCACACGCAGGAGAAAATGGACAACTGTATATGTATAACTATCCTTTTCGTATTTGTAATGGTAACCAGAGGCTAAAGATTCAGAATTCAAGTATATAACATAAAACAAGAAGAGCCAGAGCCAAAACCCACAAAAGCAAACCAAATGAAGAAAACAGAAACTCAAAGACAAGGAAGCAATGGAAACACCAAGTTACCAGAAAGCAAAAGATAAAATGGCTATAAGAAGACCTCATATTTCAATAATCGCCCTAAATGTAAATAGACTGAAACTCACCAATAAAAAGGCACAGAGTTGCAGAATGGCTCAAAAAACAAAACCCAACCACTTGCTGCATCCAAGAGACACATCTCAGCTCCAAAGACAAATATAGACTCAAAGCGAAAGGATGAAAAATGATATTTCAAGCTAATGGCATTCAGAGAAATGCAGGAGTAGCATTATTAATATCAGACAAAATAGACTTCAAAATAAAAAAGATAAAGAAATATACTGAGGGACACTTCATAATGATAGAGATTCATGAACCAAGAAGAGATAACATGTATTAATGTCTATGCTCCCAATTAGGAAGCCCTGAAATATGTAAAGCAATTACTAACAGAACTAGAGTGAGAAACAGACCAAAATGCTATCATAGTAGGGGGTGTAAAACCCCACTGTCGGATATGAACAGATCATCCAAACAGAAAAACAATAAGGAAATAACATCCTTAAATGACACATTAGATCAACTGGACATAATTGACAATAACAGAGCATTCCATTTCCAAACAACTGTGTATACATTCTTCTCTAGTGCACATAGAACATTCTCAAGAATTGACCACATACGGGGGCACAGAAATAGCCTCAACAAATATAAAAAGGTCAAAATCATACCAATCATATTCTCTGATCATAATTCTTTGAAAGTAGAGATCAACATCAAAAAAAAAAAATCAGGAAGAACCACAAATACATGGAGATTAAACAACATGCTTCTGAAGAATATAGAAATAAAGAGGTCAAGAGATATATAGAAACAAATGATAATGATAGTACAACATATCAAAACTTTTGGGACATGGCAAAAGTGGTCATAAGAGGAAAGTTCAGATCATTACAGGCCTACCTCCAAAAACAAGAACGAGCTCAAATAAACAACCTAATGCTTCATCTCAAAAAACTAAAAAGAAGAACAAATGAAGCCTAAAGTGAGCAGAAGGAAAGAAATAATAAAAATTAGAGCAGAAATAAATGAAACTGAAAACAAAACAAAACAAAAATAATAGAAAACATAAATACAACAAAGAGTTGGTTCTTTGAGAAGGTTAATAAAATTGACAAACCCCTAGCTAGACTCGCTAAATAAAAAAGAGAAAGGATACAAATAAACAAAATCAGAGATGAAAGAGGGGAAATTACGACTGACATCACAGAAATATGAAGAATCATAAAAGAATACTATGAAAAAGTATATAACACCAAAGATAATAACCTAGAAGAAACAGACCAGTACTTAGAAAAATACAACCTTAATAGACTGAATTGAGAAGAACTGGAAAATCTAAATAGACCTATCAGCAGTATGGAAATTGAAACAATCCTCAAAGCCCTACCAAAAAGTAAAATTTGAGGACCAAATGGCATCACCAGTGCATTCTACAAAACATTCAAAGATTTAATACGTATTCTCTTCAAACTCTTCCAAAACATCTAAGAGGAGGCAATACTTCCCAATTCATTTCATGAGGGCAATATTACCCCGATACCAAAATCTGGTAAAGATAACACAAAAAAGAAAACTACAGACCAATATCTCTCATGAACACAGATGGAAAATTCCTAAATAAGATACTAGTGAACCAAATACAGCAATATATTAAAAATATTATACACCACAATCAAGTGGGCTTCAACCCAGGGGCATAGGCATGGTTCAACATACGCAAATTGATTCATGTGATACACTACATAAACAAATTAAAAAATAAGAATCATATAATTATATCAATAGATGCAGTAAAAACCTTTGACAAGATACAACATCCATTTATGATCAAACACTTAACAAAATCGGTATAGAAGGAAAGCACCTTACCATAATAAAGGCCATATATGACAAACTTTCAGCCAACATTATACTTAATGGTGAAAAACTAAAAATCTTCCCTCTAAGATTTGAAACAAGGCAAGGCTGTCCACTATCACCACTGTTATTCAGTATAACATTGGAGGTCCTAGCAAGTGCAATCAGACAAGAGAAAGATATAAAAGGCATCCAAATAGGAAAAGATGTCAAACTGTCACTATTTGTGGATGACATGATTCTCTATATAGAAAACCCTAAAGATTCCACAAGAACACTACTAGAAACAATAAGCAATACAGTAAAGTCTCTGGATACAAAATCAATATTCAAAAATCCATAGTGTTCTTATACTCTAAAAATGAAGCGTCAGAAAAAGAAGTGGAGATAATAATTTCTTTTGCAATTTCAACACAAAGAATAAAATACCTAGGAATAAATTTAACAAAACATGTGAAGGACCTATATAATGAAAACTACAAAACTCTATTAAAAGAAATTGAAGAAGGTAAAAAGAAATGAAAAGATATTCTGTGTTCTTGGATTAGAAGAATCAACATAGTTAAAATGATATTATTACCTAAAGCATTACCTACAGATTTAATTCAATCCTCATCAAAATTGCATAGGGATTTTTTAAAAAATAGAACAAAAAATCATCAGATTTGTATGGAAGCACAAAAGACTCCGAATTGCCAAAGTCATCCTGAGAAAAAAGAATGAAGCTGGAGGCATCATTCTGCCCAACTTCAAATTATACTACAAAGGAAAAGTGATCAAAACGGATGGTATTGAAAAAAAAAAAAAAGCACAGACAAATTGAGAGTCCAGAAGTAAACCCATATTACTGGCCAAATATTTTGACAAAAAAAAAAAAAGCCAAAAATATACAGTGGATAAAGGAAATCCTCTTCAATAAATGCTGCTGGGAAAATTGGAAGGCCACCACAAAAGAAAGAAACTAGACTATTGTCTATCACCACACTCCAAAATTAACTCAAAATGTATTAAGAACCTGAATATAAGACTGAAATCAATAAAATACATAGAAGAAAACATAGGAACTAAACTCAAGGACTTTCAACTTAAAGAGGATTTACGAATTTGTCCTCAAAGGCAAGGGAACTAAAAGCAAAAATAAATGAATGGGACTACATCAAAATAAAAAGCTTCTGCTCAGCAAAAGAAATCGTCAACAAGGTAAAGAGATATCCCTCCGAATGGGAAAATATATTTGCAAGTAACGCTTCCGATAAGGGACTAATGTCCAAAATATACAAAGAACTCATACGACTCAATAACAACAACAAACAAACAAACAAAAAAACAAACTATCCAATCAAAAAATGGGTAGAGGACCTGAACAGACACTTCTTCCTAGAGGCCAACAAATATTTGAAAAGATGCTCAAAATCGCTAGTTATTAGGGAAATGCAAATCAAAACCACAATAAGATACCATCTCACACTTGTTAGAATAGCTAAAATCAACAGGATAAGTAATAATCAATGTTGGAGAAGATGTGGAGAAAAAGGAACCCTCATACACTGCTGGTGGGACTGTAAATTGGTACAGCCACTATAGAAAACAATATGGAGGCTCCTCACGAAACTAAGAATTGATCCACCAATCCCTCTACTGGGTATTTACCCCCAAAACTTGAAAACCCATATCTGAAAAGATATTTGCACACCGATGTTCATAGCAGAATTATTCACAGTCGCCAGGATATGGAACCAATGGAAGTGTCCTGCAGTAGATGATTGACTAAAGAAGCTGTGGTGCATATATACAATGGAATATTACTTAGCCATATGAAGTGATTAAATACTACCATTTGTGACAACATGGATGGACCTCGAGATAATCATGCTAAGTGAAATAAGACAGACAGAAATAGCTGATCACACGATATCACTTATATGTGGGATATAAACCTAAAAGCAACAAAGGAACAGGACAAACAAACAGAGACTCATGGACATGGACAATGGACTAGTGGTTACCAGAGGGTAGGGTGTGGGAAAGGAAGGGAGAGGTAGACGGAGTAAACGGGGTCAAATATAGGGGGGTTAGGAGAAGGCGAAGTGGGTAAAGGGGATCAAATATATGGTAGCTGAAGGAAACTGGACTTTGAGTTGTAATCACACAATAGAATATATAGATGTCAAATTATAATGTACACCTGAAAATTATATAATTATATTAATCAATGTTACCCCAATAAACTTAATAAAAAATAAAAATAAATAAACCTAAAAGTAACAAAGAGGACAAAAAACAGGGACTCATAGACATGACAATAGACTAGTGGTTAGCAGAGTGTAGGAGGGGAGGGGGGAGGGGGTAGATGGGGTAAAAAAGGTCAAATATGTGGTGACAGATAGAAATCTATGGGTGGTGAACATATAATGCAATGTATATATCCCTTACTGTTGATTTGTATGCCTGAAACTTACTAGATTTTGTTAATCGATGTCACCATAATATGAATGAATGAATGAATGAATGAATGAACAAACAAACTAACTAAGCTGTCAGATGGATGCGCACAGGATTGGTTAGTGCCCAGAAGATATGAATGGGGCTCATCATGCAGTGCAACACACATACAACTTCTTTCAACTACCTGAAGGATGAAGGAATAAGTTAAATGGCATTTGAAGACATCTTCCAACTGTATAATTCTTTGACTATATAAAAAACCTAATATTGTTATAATTACTATAATATACAAATACAAATTGCTATAGACTAAATGTATGTATCATCCCTAAATTATCATATTGAAACCTAGCTCCTAGGTTTCAATAACCTAGAACCAAGCCAGTCTGTGTACTAATATTGGAAAAAGTCATCCTGATATGATGGTATTGGGTAGAGCATTTGAGAGGTGATTAGTTCTTGACGGAGTTAGAACCCTTACAAAAAATAAAATACTCCAGAGAGCTCCCTCATCCCATCTACCATGTGAAGTTACAGCAAGAAAATGGCCATCTATGAGCCAGGAAGAGAACTCTCATTAGACATTGAATCTGCTGGTACCTTGATCTTAGCTTCCCAGCTTCCAGAACTGTGACAAACATTTCTCGTTTAAGCCACTGAGTCTATGATATTTTTTATTTTAGTAGTTTAAAAGTACTAAGACACACATACATACACTGATGATAGAACTTAGAATAATGTAAATTTTAAGAAAGCAAGGACCATGGATGTTTTATTCACTACTATAACCCTTTGTTCATCCTGTGCCCAATACTATGTCTGACACATAGAAGGCTTTCTGACTAATAATTGTTGAACAAATAAAAAAGTAGGGAATCAATTTTTAAAAGTATTCAATTCAGTTTATGTTTATACTTCTCTGGTTGATTAGTCTTCTATAACTTTTCGTGTATTTGAACAGAAGCATTTTTTTGTCTAGCAGAAGTCAGTTAATATTTTATAGCATCACAATTTTAAGTGAGGAAAAGAGTTCTTTATGCTAACAAACAACTTAGTTTTAAAATAGAATGACTGACAGGTCCTGAATTAATTTGCTAATAGTTCTTCCCATTGTATGGTAATTAACTCCAGTTGAATCTTTAGCCATAACACAATGTGTGTGCATATCTACGCTACATACAGATATATTTGCATGCATATAAATAAACAGTAGACATTGCAAATGGTTGATTTTAACTGTATCAATTTTCTTTTATGGTACACTCCCAAGTTTTGACAATTGGTTTAGCACAATTTAGCTGCAAGTACTTAAAATATTCTTGAATGTGGGGAAGTAATATAATACCTTTCCACAAGCTGTAGAAAGAAAGTTCACAAGAAAATTAGGGCAAATTTTCAGAGCAACTCGTGTATTTACATATCAATAATCCATTTAATGAAAAGCACAAAAATAGCAGATCAGGTTAAGTCCAGAAGCTACAAACTCAAAACATCCTGCTAAATTCAAAACAGTAGCAGTTGAACAAGCCAGTCTGTGTACTAATATTGGAAAAAGTCAATTTTTCATTAAAAAATTCTGGTTTGCCTTCTTCCAACTAGGAGGAACCGTATGCTGATCACATAGGATATGGTCTTTTTCTCCAAATCTCAGCTATCCTAGTGAACTCGCTTGTTTTCTGGAGTATTGTCCTGGTCCTGACAGCAAGTCAATTAGTAATCAGTGACCAAGTGCCCACTGTGAGCTGAACAATGAACTAAACATTATTGAGAGGAGACAAAATAAATAAGGCCCAGTCCCTGCCCTTGAAGAGTTACAACCTGGTTGTTTATATAGGACACGCATCTTACAATAATAATCACCTCTACAAATGCTTACAAAGCAACTCATGCAGTGCTCAAGTAGGGAGAGGAAGAGTGAAAGGGTTGAAATCTGAAAATCCATAAGGTGGGTATATGGGGAAATAAATACTTATTGACAAAGCTTAAAACAGTTGTACTAGCAAAGGGGCTGCAAATCAGTTGCTTCACGTGGAAGCAATAAGCTATTTGGCCAGCCCAGTGTATTTTACCAATGTGTATTTAAATGCCTACAGGTTCTATCACACCTTATTTATATCACATCTGGTAGTTTCACACATTTACAGTTCCTTACTGGTCTGGCCAGTGAAGGCATTTTAATTTGTTATCCCTGAATTAGGGGTACATCTTTAAAACTTGGCAAAATGGTTTAGGATCTTGCTACTCAAAGTTGTGGTCCATGAATCTGTGGCCATGCTACCCTGAAAAAGCCCGATCCAGTCTGATCTCAGAAGCTAAGCAGGGTCGAGCCTGGTTAGTACTTGGATGGGAGACCACCTAGGAAGACCAGGTGCTGTAGGCGTACAAAAATAAAAATTTAAAAAAATAAATAAGAGATTGTAAGCCGACAAGGTCCTTGCAATCTGTGAGGTCAATCAAGGGTCGCCTTGTATTTTTTTACTAAATAAAAAATAAGTTGTGGTCCACGAATCAGCAGCAACAGCATTACTTGGAAGCTTGTTAGAAATGTAGAATGACAGGCTCCACCCCAGACCTAGTGAATCAGAATCCGAATTTTAACAAGATCTTCAGTTGCTACCTATGCACACTAAAATTTGAGAACTACTAGTTTAGGACACATGAATAAAAAAGTCTTATTTCAGCCAAGAGAAATTAAAAATGGAGACTATTCTACCCATCAAGTGATAATGTGGGGGTGAAAATTAAACCAGCTTCAAAAATGTTGAGATTATATGAACTGAATACAATGTCTCCTTTAAAATAGTGGTTCTTAAACATCAATGTTCATTAGAATTTTCTGAATTGATTGCAGATTCTCTGGCTCTACTCTGTCAAAAATTTTCATTGAGGAGATGTGGAATGGGCCCTTTCAAACAAGCATACAGGTGATAATGAGTGCTATAGATTTAGTTCATCTCCCCAAATCCATATATTGAAGCACTAACCCCAGTGTGATTGTATTTGGAGACAGGGCCTTTAGGAGCTAATTACAGTCGAATGAGGTCATGGGGCATGCTCTAATTCTATAGTATTAGTGGCCTTCTAAAAAGAGGAAGAGGGAGAGATTGATCTCTCTCTCTCCACATATGCTCAGAGGAAAGGCCATGTGAGGAAAAAGCAAATGTGTACGAGTCAAGAAGAGAATCTTCACCAGAGCCTAACCATGCAGGCACACTGGGCTTAGACTTCTAGCTTCCATAACTGTGAGAAAATAAATGTTAAAGCCACCCAGTCTTTGGAATTTTGATATAGCAGCTTGAGATGATGCAGGAGGTCCCCAGACCTCAATTTGCCCTGGACCTTGCTATATCCTAGGCCTCCCATGGAATGCGGACAACTCCTTAGTATTTTCTATTCCAGGGCCACTAAGGATTTCAGCAAAAGAGCCCAGGAAGGTGCATCCTCATGGAGAGCATCAGGGGGTCAGTGGTTACCATCAGAGTGGAGCCTCCCAAGCAGCCTGGGCAAGGCACTGTGATGCTTAAGATGGGAAAGAGCTTTCATAGGCAAAGATAGAGGATAAGGAGAATCCAATCTGACCCATCATCTTCTCCTCATGTGCAGTTGTCACGTGGACAGGCATTTGATCTCTTTTCCCACTCCAGACACCTGCCCTGACATGACTTCCAATCCTCATCCCCAAATGAGATTACTATGAGGGTGGAATTCACTGCTGAGCCCAGTCAGATATCTGGCCTTGGGTAATTTTTTTTGTTGGTTTGCCTTGGGCTTCTTGCCTTTTTGCAACCTCAACTCAAGTGCACAAGTTCTTAGTATACAAACCTTGGTTTCTTCCAACCACCTCCAGTCAAGCTGCTGCATCTCAGTGCTCCCCTAGTCTCCTCTGCACTCCATCCATGATGTCTCCCCATATTTCTCATCTCCACAGTAACAGAAGAGGTCACATTTGTTGGGGTTGGGGCAAGTGTATCACGGAAGGCTGGGACTACAGGGATAACCAAGATTTCCATGGGTGTAGATGGATGTGAAGAATTTCCCAGTAAGAGCAAAGATACAAATATTGTAGAACACTGCTTTTCAAACTTTTTTATATATCAGTCTCACCTGGAAAGCCGGTTATAATTCAGATTTGAGGGCTCCCACTGTGATTCAGTAGGTCTGAGATGAGGCCAAGGAATCTGCTTTTTAACCGGGTCTGAGGTGAGGCCCAGGAACATGCATTTTAACCAGCATTTCAGGTGGTCTGGATGCAGTTTATCAAAGGACTAGACTTTGGGCACTACTATTTGGATCTACAGCTTCAATAGTGCAATCCTTCTTCACACAAATGTGACATTATACCTCTAAGCTCTGGTTTAAATGAGAGAAGTGAGCTCTTTCCCTTGTGACAGATGAGGGTGAATGAAAAACCCTCTAAAATATTTTTTAAATAAAGTATAGCAACTTCTAGGGCATAGGGCTGAGGTAGAGTTTCAGAAACTGTAGCCATTTATCCCAGACTTCCAACTTCTTTCCTAACATCTAAAAGCTGAAACTTGTATTGATTTCCCACAGGTGGCCTTTTGCTACAGCAGTCGCTTTTCCTTCTGAATCTTTAGCCCAAGCCAGAAAACCTCCACGTTGTCATCACACATTTCTTTCTTTAAAAATCTGATCATGGTTCTTTCCTGCCTGAGAATCTTATAACAATAGCTTTCAAATTTTTGTGTGCACTATTTAGGAGCTTATTTTTTTAAAATGCGGCTAGCTTCTTAGGATAGTTCCCAGAAATATGCATTGTAACAAGATCCTCAAGTAATTCTGATGCAAACTATGGATGCTCATAAATTCATGTGGGATTTATTCCAGGAATCATTTGCATTGTTAATTGGGACCTTCAAGAGACACTATTCAATTCTTAGGAATGTCAAGCTCTGTGGTAGATGCATGGTGATGTTTGAGGCCTAAGAATTTTCTTGAGTTCAGCAAATCCCGCACACTTAAAATTTCCTCAGCAGGAGAACAATGTGATAAAAACACTGAAAGTGATTATTTGAGCAACGACATGTGAACACAACCAAAGAGCAGATGGAATTAAAGACTCAGAAGAACTAAGCAGAAAGTGGGAACTATAGAAATAAAATCAATGGATCTCCTAATAGAGTATTTTAGTTTTTGGTTTTTGTTTGTTTGTTTTTTCTTTGTTTGTTGCCTTCAAGAACTCTGATGAGAGTGGGATTCTGAAAAATATGACAGGAGAGAAATAACCAAAAGCCCTCCTCAGAAAAGGAACAGACAGATCTCAGAGAGCAGTTGCCTTATGAGAATCCAGGCCCAGTGTGTGCAATCATGCTCCCTTCTCCTACTGTACTTTCAAGTCAGAGGGGAAAAGGTTCAGAAAAAGAAAGATCCAAAATAAAAGACAAGTGAGGAGCAAAATAGGAAATATATTCAGCTCCTAGAGGATTGACAAGGGGCTTATGGGGAGAAACAGACGAGGATTTAGAACGAGGCAACTTTTTCTTTTATTAAGGGAAGAATTTCACAGCATTAAGGGCCACATCACACCAGAGACTGAGCCGAACATCCTGAGCCAATAATGTATGCCATACGGCAAGTTAAAAGCCAAGTGTGCCTGGTACCCCTAGCTCGGAGTAAAGGCTACCTATCTGGAAGTTGATTTTACAGACAACCCGGGGTTCTTTCACTGCAGTATCACTTGGGACCTGAGACTGCATTGTTTTCCCCAGCAAGGGCTGGTGGCAGTGACAAGCATAGGTAAATTTTTCAAACTACATTTTTCAGTGCAACAAACAATGAGGCAGTCAGTATATTAAAAAGGGAAGAGTTTTCAGCCAGTAAAGCTACTTTGTTAGAAATCACCAGTAAAAAACCTAATTTCGGAGATATTCATAATTCCCCAGCTGCTATCCTCATTGAAACTATTTTGGATATTCTAGTATTACACTTCAATAGATGAGGTGTGGAACCTTGCTCTAGACCTATCCTTTCTCACACACACACACACACACACACACACACACACACACACACACACACACACACATCCAGACTACTCCATTCTAAAACTCACCTGTCCTAAGTGCCATTAAATCAGAAACAGAGGTGAGAAACTGATAATCCAAAAGCTGATACCAGCCTAATATATTAATGGGCACTGATGGCCTAAGGATCACTCACAAATATGTCAGATAGTAGCATAGTGGTTAGGAGTCAAACAGAGCTGAAGCCAACTCTATCACCTATTAGCTGCCTGACCTTGAGTGAGTCATTTAACCACTGTATGTCTCCATTTTCTCATCTACAGTCCAGGGAAATAATAGTATAGATTTCACAAGGGTTTTGCCGGTATTAAATGAGATTATGTGTAGCACTTAGCACAGAACTCATCATATAACAAATGTTTAGGAATTTTTAGCCATTTTCATGTTGCTACTGATGTCTCTCCTATCTAGTACTATTGGCATTTCAGTAGGGGAGTTCTAGAGACACATTAGCAATGGTAATTCTGATTATTAGTAAGAGACAGTTAAGGGAATTTAGCTTGGGACCTTTTTTATTCCACCACACCCAGAGCAGAATTCATCAGACATCTGGGATCTTTCCTCACTGGTGACTTGGATCATGCCTTTTAGTGTTTTCATCTCTTTGTCCATAAATGGTATTATACTGGGGGCAAATGAAAAGAAAGAAAGGAATCCTAAAGAAAACACAAAGCAGAACTACTCTAGTCCTTTGTATTGCTCAGTGTGCTACTTTTGGTACTCTTTCCTCACAGTATGTCTGTTATTCATTCCTTGCCAGAACCAAATTCCAATTAGGGGTTCATCAACAGCAAGAATTTTGCTGCAGAGAATAAAATAATTGTGACTTTTTTTTTAAAGCTGATTTTTACTTAATAAATCATCCTTTGGGGATGAACTATTGCTGACCTAGAAAAATTATTTGTAATCAGAAAGTTCGAAGGTCTAAAGAAATATTTATGTTTAGATTACTCTCATATAATGGTAGAGTATACATTTTTAAAATGTCAGACTACTTGTACAGCAACTGATTAGGTATCTAACTAAACATCCACTCTGGTCAGTCAGAAAAAAAACTAAACCTCATCTATTAAAATGATTAGCTAGAGGACACTAGTGCAATACAAGATATCCACATGGGTAACATGAATAAAAAAGTAAACTATAAACATATAGGGACCAAAATTAAAGAGGGAATCAGAAGGAACATATACTCTAGAGAGAAGACATTGCACCCTTAAGGTGATCAATGACTCTTTTAGGCAAAACCTGGAGGTCACAAGGTGATGCATAGAAGCCTAAGCAGTGTATTAATAATTCTTCAGTGAGTACTCTCATTTAATCTGCCACCCACATTCTAATCTTGGATTAGTTGATCATAATTGAATTATTCTGGTCAATTAAATCACAGTAATGAGGGAGGAGGCAATGATTCAGATTAATTTAGTTTTACTAGATTCAGGAGCAATTGCCCCTAAAGAGGCCCATGGCATCTAGGATCGTGGGATAATAAATGTGAATAAAATCATTGAAAAGAGGTTGACCTGGAAGAATCTATGACAATATTATCGACACATGACAAAATGTCATCATAAATGTCAACATCTGCATTTCAAGCCTGTTTCAAGAAACGAGGCTTTCACAAAGTTTTTATAAGCCCCACTTCCCCAGTCCCTTTCACTATATATGTCTCCCTCCCAGATAAGACAGGCATGTGACCATGGAGGAAAAAATACAAGAGATAGTATAAATTAGTTGGTGTTACAATTTTCCATTTTCTCCCTTAATCGTCTCTAATACCATCTTTTCCAATGTCTTATCTCACCTATTGGTTTTCATACTAGGCTATAAGAAGACTTCTTGTTACCCATGCCAAACCTCAGAAATCCTAAATTCTAGATTTTCATGTACCATATAAGAGAAACATTTTGCTTTTGTTTATAGGGAGGTTATAACTTGGCCCAAGCCATGAGTGTGTGGCAAAGGTATTTCCACTCAATTAGATGAGTGAGAAAGAAATAAAGAGAAATCATAGATGGATTGTCATTCGAAGCCTTTCTGACTTTTTGATAATTAAGAGTCTGGCAGAGAATGGGAATGGAAGCAATGTTTAAAAGGTTTCTGCACATTCCTCACTGTTAACTCTATTTTGATATTAAATTTTTCTATTAAATATATTATTTATAAAAAAATCATTATTAATATTAATTATCATGATGATTATATAGTGGTGGCATTTGGAGAGATCACTCCTAGGCTTTTGCTTTCTAATTTATCAGTAACAGAATGGTGGGAATTCTAGGGAAAGGAGGAAAAAACACTGGTGCATACATCCTATTGTCCACCAAATAGACCGCAGTGTGGTACCTAACCAAAAATAAAAAGTGATGTCCTGAATTCCATGCATCTCATCAGCATTTCGTAGGCCACTACATATGCTGCTACTCAGCCTCAAAAGCACTGATGCCAACTAAAAATCTGAGCCAATGTTTATTTTGTCCAATTCAAGATGTTGTACACCTGAAACTAATACAATACTATATGCCAACTGTAATTGGAAAAAAAAATAATGCCTACAGCATCTGGTCTTCCTAGGTGGTCTCCCATTCAAGTACTAACCAGGCCCGACCCTGCTTAGCTTCCGAGATCAGATGGGCATGTTCAGGGTGGCATGGCCGTAGAAGAAAAAAAAAATTAAATGTCAAAAAAGAGCAACCAGATTCGCCTTGTCAGCAACCAGGTTCGCCTTGAACATCTTACTGTCCCTACATTTTAGACATTCATTAAAATATAAGTGTCATGAATGTTCAGGCCCAAACCATCACGTTGGCTGGTTGAGGGTTATTTTCTTTGCTGCAATTCTCCTTCCTGGGCTTTCAGCACATAGACAAACAAAAGCAAGACCCAACTGCAGCTATACCACTGCTAGTACCCCAATAATTGGAAACTAATGCACAGTTGGTGGAAGCTTAATCTCTAGCTTTGGCAACCCTCTATGTGCTCCCAAATTAGCATGACCCCCAATTACTCAGAGGCTTAGCTACCCAGGAAAAAGAAACATGCTAAGGCAGCTCTTCAGGTGCTTTCCCTGCATTGTGATCTCTGTGAGTCTAAAATCACCGATGAATCCAAGGACTGTTGTGTTTTTCGCCCCCAAGGCCCAAAAGAGATGGTGGTATTCATCGGGAACCTAGAAGCTATTAACCTAATAACCCCTTCTTGTTATTAATGTATACAACTGATTCAAAGCACACTTCTTCCATGCCAAGATTTCATTTCTGGATTTCTTTATCCTTTCCAGCCTGCTTTGTACCTCACATCAAATGATATGGTATGGGAGAAGGAAAGCAAGGCGTCAGAGAAGGTAATTGATGAAGAAAGAAAAGAAAGAAAAAAAAAGAAACAAAAGAAAGAGAATGTCTTTTTGTAGTTCGGACCTGCATTTTGAAACATAAGGAGATCCCTCTAGCCTGCAGAAAAATCTGAAATTTCAAACAACATTCATCCCTTGACAAAGATGTATAGAGAATCTACTTAAAGTAAGGTATTGTGTGAGACTACATGTGGTTCATAGGCTTTAACAAGATTATGGAAATGAGAAATGTGTAAACTAACTAGGAAATACAAAATAATGGAATGGCTACTTTAGTAGAAGCACAAGAAAATAAAAGATATGGGATCATGGACATCTAATGAGAGAATGCAATGTGTCTTCCCTAGGGTTAGAGAGTATTGCCAAGTGGCAGAGTGCTAAGCATAAGAGGAAGTACCAACACAGTATTCCTATGCTACTACTTCTTGAGCTCTTTCTCCAAATTGTCAGGCTCTAAAATATGTCAAATGTGTTTCCCACCCTAGCCTTACATGTGAGTAGAGTAGGCATCAGCCTCTATCATATCATTTGAGGAGCAAAGAACACTTCCTTGCCTCAAAGTCCACCCCTGACCAGGAAACTAAACTGAAATAACCCACCTGGAGATTTCTCTTCCTGATGCCTTTTTCCAGGTCCTACATTAGAGGTGAGATAGGTAAAAATCACTGCCCACAATGCCAGGAGGGTCATGCTGAAACTTTAAGGTGCCAAGCACCTAGAGTGGAACTGAGAAGGAGGCACAGGGGGAACGACAAGGATGGACAGCACCATTCGGGCCAGACTGCCAAATCACTCCTGGAGAGAGCTGGTTAAGAAGAAGCCTTAGCTTTGACTCCTGACTTTGTCAATTAATCTTAGACAAGATACTTAACCTTTCTGGATATCAATTTCTTTTCCTGTGCCACAGTGATAATAATGTCTACTTTGTAGGGACATTGCAGGCAAAATGTGACAATGCTTGTATAGTTCTGGAAGATAGCAGATGCTCAATAAATAATACTTCATGGTTCTATATATGGCTGCCCCTGACAGAAGAGAAATATGTTTAATGACAGGAAAAAAACCATAACTTTGTACCTTGTTAGGACTCTACAATAAGGGGAGGGCTATAAAGGGGAGAAATACAAGGTTGTATATCAGAGCATAGAGGTTAATTTTACAAACTTCCAGAGAAGAATTCCAGTAGAAAGCTGGGCCTGTGAGGCAAGAGAAGATTGAGTAGGAGTAATTGAAGTGTGTCTGACAGGAGAAAGCCTAATGGGAATGGTCAGAGATGACTCAGGGGCCAGTGAAGTGTACCTCCTTCCCCTGGATTTTTGTCAGAGAAGGGGACTGAGGATGGAAAAGGTAGAAAGGCTGGGGAGGATAAGGGAGAGGAAAGCTTTATCTGTCCATACTGGAATCAGAAGTCAGAGACTCTTCTTTACTATCCTCTTTAATTATCCATTTGATTTTTTTGGTAATGCTGTCTTTTAATTAGTTGGAACCATGATGTTAATGTCTATATGCAGGTTTCATACAACCTGACACCTTCGAATTCCCTAATGAGATGACTTGGGTGGCAGAATCTTTGGGCTGGTTACCATAAAATTCAACACAAAAAGTTACAACTAGAAGCTTCATGCAAGAGATAGTCTCTGAAGCAAGCAAACAAAATTCCACAGGGGTGAATATGGAAAGTGAGTTGATTTGAAACAGGAAAAATAGAACAGTTCCTTTGGAGTGAAGCCTGAGTGAGAAGGCTCTGGGGGTGCTACCATGGCTAATGTGCTGCAGCTTCTTCCCTACCAAGTCTCTCATTCCTCTATCAACTTTCTCTTTACTCTTTGGAGTTATGTATCTTGGTTAATCGGTGTTGTTGTGTTAGATCATGAGGCTGCATGCTCCAGATTTCCCAACCAGATGACTTTTTGTGGTGGACACCAACAGGAAAGTCTAAGCCAAAACTGTTTATTGGGTAATTCTGCTAGCATCTAACTAAGAATGGGGCAGAAGAGGTGCTCTGGGGAAGACGACAAGACTGGAATTTCTTACAATGATGTTTAATAATGTGTCTGGATGAAACTTAAATTTACTGGCTCTGAAGAGGATCTTTTGGTGTCAGAAGGAAAGAGTCTAGAGAATATAGGCCCTACTTGAATTATAGAAACATCTTTCCTATTTTCAAGGAAGTAGAATAGAAAACATTTGCTCTGCTACTAGGTTTCTCTTTCTTCTGTACATATCACTTTATGTTCAGAGTCTCTCTCATAGTTGGAGGTTAACCTTTACAATGTGTACAGAAAACAAGACCACAGCTATTCAGTTTCTAGAATATTCTCTGGCTGTGCATGTTACAAAGATCCCATGTCTTTTTGCTAAACTAGTTTAAAACATAGTTTCACCAAGATAAAATCCTAATCTCTTAGTTGTCCTGTAGCCTGATTTTTACCTGTTTTGTGGCTCTTGTGAGGTATTCAAATAATAACATCCTGAGATGTAGGCAAGGAAGATGCCATAGTCCAATCACCCAGAAAAAAGTAGAGAAGAGATAAACAAGACAAAAAGAAGCAGGAAAAGCAGGGACAGAATGTGATAGGAGGGATGAAATGGGGAGAGAAGAGATTTTTTTTTTTCAGGGAGATAAGCTTTAGCAGATTCATGCACTGACTTCCCTAAGACAGCAGGGTAAATTTAGAATTGATCTAGGAGACAGAAAGTTTGAATGTATTCTATACTTGTTTCTGCTTCCCACCAGCACATCACATTTTGATTATTGGTCTTTTGGCATAAGACTAGAAAATGCATAACTGTGAAGGCAGAAAGCATTTCACATATTAAACAGTGGTTGGTGCAACACACATTTACTGTAGCTCACAGTGATCTGTTTGCTCTGTTTCAACCCAGTAGACTGATAGATAATGGGAATTGGGCAGAATACACCCCCTGGATTTTTTTTTTCTGAATCTATTTATCAAGCTCCCTAACTGATGTGAAAAATCCATACAGCAGAGATAGCATCATATTTTTTTTCTTCCAAAGAAAAATGCTCTTTTTTCATGTAGTTCACCCACCTTCTAGACCGCAGACTGAACATATGTTTTAAGTTTAAGCATTAATTAGAAATATAAAGAAATGTATCTCCTTTTGTTCAGAAGGAGAATTCTATTGAGCCTTTTATAATGAAGCTACTTAAAGGACAGCCTAAGTTACTGCTTCTACACAGAGCTTCTGTAAAAAGAAGATAGAGCTCACTCATAGAGGATTCTGGCTTTGTGCCATCCTCTTGTTGCTTTCTCTGGACACCAGTGGGAAATAGAGTCATAAAAGTAAATAAAAAGATCCACGAAAGGTCAAGATAAAGTCTCTGACTTGAAACGACAAATCAGAATGCTCCACTAGGACACATAATTGTCTCAGAAAGTCTTTGTGAGATTTTGTTCCCATTTTAGGCCCTGCTGCTCACCCCTACCATCAGGTGACAGATTATGGTAAGCTCACAGAAAGACAGGCCACTCAGAAACCCAGCCAAGATGGGTTTCTCAGAGGCACAGAAGCCTCCTTGAAGTTGTGCTATTAGTTTATCAGGGGCCTCTGGAAGGAGGATCCATTTTGTTCATCCACAGACAGTTTGCCTTAAAAAGTGTCACTGGGAATAGAGCAGAAGCTGTAAACAGCAGCATCCTCAAGGCCACCTCCACAAGGGATTGAATGCAGGAGTTGTGAAACACTGTATATCTCCTGATAAGGTACCTAGGGCCTCCCCCATGCAGCTCCCCTTAGGTCATTCTCACACCTCGCTGGATCCTGCCAACCAAAACTTTTGCTTTTTTCTTTTTTTTTTAAGAAAAGATTTTAATTGAGGAGATAATGCACTAATAATAAATTTTCAAAAACTAAGCATGTTCATGTCAAAACCTAAAACATTTCTAGTCTCTCAAAAGCTCTCCACATCCCCTCCCATCACTATTACCCAAGGATAACAACCATGTTGACTTCTACCAGCCTAAATTAATTTCATCTGATTTTTAACTTTAAATAAATTGAATCCTACAGTATGCACTTTTGTGCCATTTCTTTTGCTCACTATTATGTTTTAGAGGTTCATTCAAATGGTTGAATATAGTTTTAGAATGTTTTCTCTCATTTCTGTTAATTGTATATTAATTCAAAATAATACTAATTTATTTATCTGTTCTACTACTGAGGGGAATTTAAGTAGTTTACTTATCTTTAGCTATCGCAAGTAGAGTTGCTATGAACATTCTAGCACAAGTGTTTTGAGGAACATATGTATGTTCTCATGGACTTTAGCTTTCCCATCTCTGTCAAGTTCAAAGCCCTGCCTGATTCACTAGACAGCAGCTAATAGGATTGATGAATTATTGTGATTTTGACAGCCAACTTTGGCAAATAGATCTTAGGGTATCCCCCATGTTCACCCCCTGTATAATCCCCTCCTACTGAGTGTTGGTGAGACCCATGGTTTGCTTATAAATAATAGAAGATGGCAAAGGCTGTCATTCTTATGTTGAGTCTATCCTATAGTTTAATAGCAATGGGGATGGGACGTCACCCTATGATTATACTTACACACAATAATAATGTCAATAATACACACAATAATAACACATAATAATATCATTACGTACATTATAAACAGCTTATGGAGAGGGCTACATGACAAGAAACTGGAGACAGCTTCTAGTTGTTGAAGGTAGCCTGTGGTCTACAGCCAGCAAGAAAACAAAACCTGAGTTTCACAGCTGCAATATTAAGTCTACCAAAGAAATGAATAATCTAAGAAATGCATTGTTTTCCAGTCAGGATTTTTGATGAGAACACAGTTGGCTGATAACTTGACTGCAGTCTTGTGAGACACTGTGCAGAAGATCTACTTAAGCCATGCCCAAACTTCTGACCTACAGAAACCATAAGATAAAAATTGCATGTTGTTTTAAGTTACTGTAAAACTCTAGGGTAATCCGTTACACAGTGTATTTGTTTCATATTGTATTATATCACAACACATTTAGTGACTTAAAACAGCACACATTTATTATTTTATAGTTCTGGAGGTCAGAAATCCTAAAATAAAGGTGCTAGCAGAGCTGTATTCCTTCTGAAGGCTCCAGGGGGAAAATTAGTTCCTTTGCCTTTTCCAGCTTTCAGAGGTTACTTACATTTCTTGGCTCATGTTCCCTTCCTCTATATTCAAACCCTTGTCTGTCTCTCTGACCTTTGCTTCTTTCATCATACCTCCTTCTCTAACTCTGACCTTACCACTTTCCTCATATCAGGACCATTGTGATTTCACTGGGCTCACCTAGACAATCCAGAAATACTTCTTCATCTCAAGATCCTTAATTTAATCACATCTGCAATGCTCCTTTTGCAATGTAAGGTATTATGTTCACAGGTCCTGGGGATTAAAACGTGGACACCTTTGGGGGGCATTATTCTGTCTACTGCTTCTTGCAATAGAAAACTAATACACCAAGTATCAGGGGAGTCACTCTTTTCCCAAATGCTATTCATCTCATTACATAAAATAATAGGTTTATAAGAAGTATCCAAGCAGCACCAAGTCCTCCCCTAAAGCCCTTGTTATAGCTCAAAGTTCACATATTATTTCAACAAATCATTTAACACCTCCTCTGAGTTCATTTTGGAGAATCACTGATAGAACAGAAATACATACTATAGAAAAAAAGGGTCTCTGTTTTTCCAGTTTTCATGAGGTGAGAATGAGTATTTACATGAGAACATATTTGAGAAAGCTTCTTTCATTTTATAGGTCAATGCTTTGAGTTAGACAAGATAGAAGGTATGCTGACTGTTCTTAATCTTAATGTACAGCAACCTAGATGTATCAGTTAAAACTAAGTTTGGCTGCAAAATAGACCCCAAATATAGGTAGTTCAAACAAGATAGTTCATTTTTCTTTTACATGAAAGGCTGGAGACAGACAATATAAAAACTGCATTGTTGCTCTGTTCCACCAAGTCCTCAGGGATCCCACAATCATTTAGGAATTGAATGATGAGAGGAGAAAGAAGAAAGGGAGTAAAGGGAACATGCCAGTTTTCTTTCTAAAAAAGTTCCCCAAAACTGCCACGAAATTCTACTGTTATCCAATTGGCCTT
>NW_024349122.1:102215-135440 GCF_902729225.1 Pteropus medius | reverse complement strand
CCTACTAGAAAAAAAAAAAACAAAAACTTATCAACCCACTAAAGATGGATCACTCTTAATAATAATATTAAAAAAAAACAGAGTTTATTCCCATAAATCCTATGCAAAGAAATAATTCATCGAATACGATGAACAACCAAGGTAACAAGGCAGATAGCAAAGAAAATGAAAATCTCTAGAAAATGAACTTAAAAATATAGAAATATTTGATTTAAATCAGCGGTCCCCAAACTTTTTGGCACCAAGGACCAGTGCTCCTATGAGAATCTAATGCCTGATGATCTGAGGTGGAGTTGAGGTAGTGATGCTAGCACTGGGGAGTTGCTGCAAATACAGATGAAGTTTCACTCACTTGCCTGACACTCACCTCCTGCTGTGTGGCCTGGTTCCTAAAAGGCCACAAACCAATACCAGTCCGTGGCCTGGGAATTGGGGACCCCTGATTTAAATGACAGAATTTGAGATTGAAGTTCTGAAAAAAACTCAAGGAGATGCAAGAAAACTCAGATAGGCAGTTTAATAAACTCAGAAATACAAGCAATGAACCAAAGAAATTGAACCTTTTAAAAAAATGAATAGAAATTCTGAAGCTGAAAAACTCAATAAAAAAGATGAAGAATGAAATAGTGAGCTTAGGAAATAGGGCTGACCAGAAGAAGGAAGGAATTAGTGATATAGAAGACAGAAATCTAGAAATCACACAGAAGGAAGAAGAGAGAGACTTGAGAATAAAAAAAAATGGAAAAAAAATCTACAAAAACTATCTGATACCATCGTAAAAAGCAACATAAGAATAATGGGTATACAAGAAGCAGAAGACAGAGAAAATAGAATAGAAAGCTTTTTCGAACAGAATTGACAAGAATGTCCCAAACTTACAAAAAAGAACTGGATCTTTGAATCTAAGAAGCAAACAGAACATCTAATTATCTCAATCCAAAAAGGCCTTCTCTAAGGCACATTATATTAAAACTGTCAAAAATTACTGACAAAGAAAGAATTCTCAAGGCACCAGGAAAAAGAAAATAATAACGCATAATAAAATCCCATTAGATTATGATTGGATTTTTCAGCAGAAAATAAAAGCTAGGAGAAAGTAGAATCAAATATTCAAACTATCAAAAGAGAAAATATTGGACAAAAATAAAAAAATCCAGTGAAGTTCTACTTTAGATATGAATAAGAAATAAAATAAAATAAAAACTTTTTAGACATACAGAAACTGAGGGAATATTCCACCACAAGGCCTGCACTACAATAAATACTGAAGGGGGTTACTCTATCTGAAACAAAAAGATAAAAGGATACAAAACTACAAGTGAGATGACTGATAGACAGACATAAACAGAACAGTGCAACCCTTATTAAGAACAGGGAATTATACATTTAATATTACATAATGGATAAAAAAAGGTAAAAATGTTTTAAAAGATAAAAAGAAAGCAATTCAGTCTTTACTGCAACTCAGGAAAAAAGAAAACAGCATAAAGAGAGAAAATGTAACAACAAAAACAGGAAATAAGTTGGAGTGATCGCCTGCACTTGCAAAGGGGAATGGAGATATGATGCAAGCTGAAGAAAAAGGTCAACTGTATACAAAAACCTTTCCTTTACTTACACTTAATGATAACCACACAAAGAAAAATCCAGAACTGAGACATGTAACATAACAAGAGGGAACAGAAGGAAAAATCATAGAACATCAACAAACTAAAGTAACAGACAGAAACACAAGGACTAAGAAACAATGAAGACACTGAACTACCAGAAAACAAATGATAAAATGATGATAGAAACTATATATATAATTTATATATAATATATAATATTATATATATATAATGTAAATGGACTGAACTCACCAATAAAAACGCACAAAGTTGCAGAATGGATCATAAAACAAAACCCAACTATATGCTGCCTTCAAGAGACACATCTCAGCTTCAAGAACAAATATAGAATCAAAATGAAAGGATGGAAAACAATACTCCAAGCAAATGGCATTCAGAGAAAAGCGAGAGTAGAGATACTAATATCAGACAAAATACACTTCAAAATAGAAAAGGAAAAGAAAATTAATAAGGGACACTTCATAATGATAAAGGTAATTATGCACCCAATCAAGGAGCCCCTGAAATATGTAAAGAAATTAGTAACAGAACTAAAGAGAGAAACAGACCAAAACACTATCGTATAGGGGAACTAAAACCCCACTGTTGGATATGGACAGATCATCCAAACAGAAAGTCAATAAGGAAATATCATCCTTAAATGACACAGTAAACCAGTTAGACATAATTGACATTTATAGAGCCTTTCATTCCAAAACATCGGATTATACATTCTTCTCTAGTACACATGGAACATTCTCAAGGATAGACCATATGTTAGGACACAAAACTAGCCTCAAATATTCAAGAAGATAAAAATCATACCAAGCATATTCTCTAACCACTATGCTTCGAACTGAAAATCAACTGTAAAAAGAAAGCAAGAAAAACCACAAATATGTGGAGATTAAACAACATGCTACAAAAGGATAGATGGGTCAAAGAAGTAATAAAAGGAGAGATCAAGAGATACGCAGAAACAAATCAGAATGGAAATAAAACATATAAAAACGTTGGAGATACACCAAAAGCAGTATTAAGAGGAAAGTTGATATCATTACAGGCCTATCTCATAAAAACAAGAATGAGACCAAATAAACAACCTAATGCTTCATGTTAAAAAAAAAAGAAAGAACAAATGAAGCTCAAAGTCAGCAGAAGGAAAGAAATAATAAAAAATAAAGGAGAATTAAATCAAATTGAGAACCAAAAGACAGTAGAAAAAAAATAATGCAACAGAGCTGGTTTTTTGAAAAGATCAATAAAATTGGCAAACTCCTGGCTAGACTTACTAAGGAAAAAAGAAAGAAGACTCAAAAAAATCAGAAATGAAAGAGGAGAAGTCACAACAGATACCATAAATACAAACAATCATACAAGAATACTATGAAAGATTCTATGCCACCAAATTTAATAATCTAGAAGAAATGGACAAGTTCCTAGAAATACACAACCTTCCTAGACTGAATCATAAAGAATTGAATAATCTAAATAGACCAATGAACAGTAAGGCAACTGAAACAATCATCAAAAACCTCCCAAAAAGTAAAAGCCCAGGACCAGATGGCTTCACTAATGAATTCCACCAAATATTCAAAGATGATTTTATACCTGTTCTTCTCAAACTCTTCCAAAAAATTGAAGAAGAGGCTATACTTTCTAACTCAGTTTATGAGGCCAACATAACTCAGATACCAAAACTTGGTAAGGATAACACACAAAAAAGTGAATTTCAGATCGATATCTCTGATAAATAAAGATATAAAAATCCTAAACAAAATACTAATGAATCAAATACAACAATACATTAAAAAGATTATACATCACAATCAACTGAGTTTCATTCTAGAGGTGCAGGGATGATTAAACAAAAGAAAATCAATCAATGAGATATGCCACATAAAGAAAGTAAAAATAAAAATCATATAATCATGTCAATAGATGCAGAAAAAGCATTTGACAAGATAACAGCATCCATTTATGACTAAAACACTTAATGAAATGGGTATAGAAGGAAAGAACCACAATATAATAAAGGCCACATACAATCAATCCTCAGCTAATATCATACTTAATGGTGAAAAGCTAAAAACTATGCCTCTAAAATCAGGAACAAGACAAGGCCATCTGCTATCACCAAGTCCTACCTAGAGCATTCATGCAAGATAAAGAAATAAAAGGCATCCACATAAGGAATGAAGAAGTCAAATTGTCACTTTTTGCGGATGACATGATTCTCTATATAGAAAACCCTAAAAACTCCACTAATAAACTATTAGAAATATAAACAAATACAGTAAAGTTTCAGGATACAAAATCAATGTACAAAAATCCACCATGTTCCTATACACTAACAATGAAATTTCAAGAAATGAAGAAAAAAAAACAATTTATTTTTCTTTTTCAATTGCAACAAAAAGAATAAAATACCTGGAAATAAACCTAAGGAAGCCAGTGAAGGACCTATACATTTAAAACTATAAGACATTATTAAAAGAAATTGACAGAGAAACAAAAAGATATTTCATGTTCATGGATTTGACGAATCAGCACAGTTAAAATGGCCGTATTACTCAAAGCAATATATGCATTTAATGTAATCTTCATCAAAATCCCAATTGCATTTTTTTTTAAAAAAATAGAACAAAAAAAAATATCAGATATATATGGAATCACAAAAGACCCTGAATAGCCAAAGCAATCTTGAGAAAAAACAAGGCTGGAGTTATCACACTGCCTGACTTCAAAATATACTACATAGCACAATAATCAAAACAGCATGGTATTGGCAGAAAAATAGACACAAAGATCAGTATAATAGAATCTATTACTGTAATGAACCCACATATATGTGTGGAAATAATTTTCAACAAAGGATCCAAAAATATACAATGGAGAAAGAAATCTTCTTCAATGGTTCTGAGAAAGATGGAAAGCTACATCCAAAGAAATAAAACTAGACTTCTATCTGTCACATGCACCAAAATTAACTCAAAATGGATCAAAGACCTAAATATAAGACCTGAAACAGTAAATTGCATAGAAGAAAATATAGGTAGTAAACTCATGAGCCTTGATTTTAGAGAGGATTTTATGAATTTGACCTCAAGGCAAAGGAAGTAAAAACATAAAAATAAATGAATGTGACTATATCAAACTAAAAAGTTTCTACACAGCAAAGGAAACTATCAACAAGACAAAAAAGCAACTAACCGAATGGGAGAAGATATTCGCAAACAACCCTGTCAATAAAGGCCTGATATCTAAAATATATAAAGATCTCATACAACTCAACAACAACAAAAGAAAGAATCCAATTAAAAAATGGGCAAATGTGTGAAGGTGGTCAAAAGTTATAATATTCCAGTTGTAAGATAAATAAGTTCTGGGAATGTAATATACAACATGGTGATTATAGTTTACAATATTGTATATTTGAAAGATGCTGAGAGAGTGTATCTTAAAAGTTGTCATGAGAAAAAAAATTGGAACTATATGAGGTGATGGATGTTAACTAAACCTACTGTGGTGATCATTTTGCAATTTATACATACGTCAAATCATTATGTTGTACACTTTAAACTAAACAGTGTTATATGGTATTTATATCTCAATAAAACTGGGGTATATAAGTTGAAGATTCTTTCAAATGGAGTTTGGAGAGTGTCTTTGATTTTTTTTTTACAATTCCAGTCAATTCCACTGTATAAATCTTCTACGTTTTATTAATCCAGCCCATGTGGATGGGGAAAAACATGAGCAGAGGACCTCAAGAGATAATTCTCCCAAAAAGACAAGCAAACGGTCAACAAACATATGAAAAGATGCTCAATTTCATTAGTTATTAGGGAAATGCAAATCAAAACCCAATGAGATACCATCTGGCACCTTTTAGAATGGCTATCATCAATAGAACAAGTATTAACAAGTGTTGGAGAGGTTGTGGGTAAAAGGGAACCCTTACACAATGCTGATGGGAATGTAAATTGGTGCAGCCACTATGGAAAACAGTATAAAGGCTCCTCAGAAAATTAAGAATAGAATTAACATATGGTCCAGCAATTTCTTTTTTTGATATCTACCCTGAAATCTTGAAAACATTTATCCATAAAGATATATGCACCTTGATGTTTATAGCAGCATTATTCACAGAGGCGATGACATGGAAACAACTAAAGTGTCCATCAATAGATGATTGGATAAAGAAGATATGGTATATATACACAATGGAATGTTAGCCATAAGATAAAATACTGCCATTTGTGACAACATGAATAAATCTCGAGATTATCATGTTATGCGAAATAAGTCAGAAAAAGTTGAGAATCATATGATTTTATTTATATGTGAGATATAAACTGAAAGCAACAAACAAGACAATCAAAAACTCATAGACACCAACAACAGTTTAGTGGTTACCAGAGAGAAAGCTGAGAGAAGGGAAGGTAGATATGGGTAAAGGGGCTCAAATATATGGTGACAGAAAAGGATTTGACTTTGGGTGGTAAACATACAGATGATGTATTATCAAATTGCACACTTGATACTTATATAATTTTATTAACCAATGTCCCCTAACCAAATTTAACATGTATACAAATAAGTTTAGTATATATTAAATAAATTATTGTGTGTGTGTGTGTGTATATATAGCACAAAAGGTAATGATGAGAAATGGAAGTAAACTATTGTAAAGTTCTCCTACCATACAGGAAGTAGTATGATATAACTTGAAGGTAGACTGTGATTTGTTAAAGATGTTAACTATAAACTCTAAAGCAGCCACTAATATAAAACAGAGTTACAGACAATAAACTAACAAAGGAAATACAAATAGAACTGTAAAAATATTTACTTAATCCAAAATAATGCAGAAAGAGAAGAAAAGGAAACAGAACAAATGCAACAAATAGAAAACTAGTAGAAAGATGACAGATTTAAACCTAACCATATCCACATTCACATTATATATAAATTGTCTAAGTACCTAAATTAAAAAGTTAAGATTACCAGATTGAATAAAAAAGCAAGACCCAATTATATGCTGCCTATAAGAAACAGATTTCATATCTAAATATATAAATAGGTAAAAGTAAAAGGATGTAAAATATATATAATGGTAACATTAATCAAAAGAAAGCTGAGTTGCATACCTGAAGCTAATAAGTCTTGATGAATTTCAAAGAATTAATGTCATAAAAAGCATATTCTCTATCTGCAATGACAGAAAATAACACACTTCTATGTAATCCATGGATCAAAGAATTCAAAAGGGAAAACAGAATATATTTTTAAACTCAAAGAAGAAAGAAAAAAATGAGAGTATGGAGGAAGGGGAGGGAGAAATTACAAAGGGGCATGAGGAAACTTTTAGAGGTGTTGAATATGCTCATCATCTTTATTATGGTAATGGTTTCACAGATATATACATATGGCAAAACTTATCAAATAGTATACTTTAAATATGTTCAGTCATATTATATATGTCAATCATACCTCAATAAAGCAGTTTTTAAAACGCAATCCTGATAGAATACTAAATTTTCTCTGTTTTCAGTTGGTAGTTTATTTCTTTAAGTACCTACCCAATTTCTTGACCTTCTACCCTGCTCAGGAATAAGTCACCAGAAAGGAAAGGAGATGAAAATGCAGGTGGCTGTTTGCCAAATGGATGCAATAAAACCTGACCCTGATAACTCCACAGGGTTCTATGAAGATCAAAATTGATAAGAATAGAGCTCATTACAAAGTAAGAAAGTGTTATAAAATGTAAAGGACTTATCTCTCTAGCTTCAGGTTCCTTGGCAAAGTGAATAATAGGACTAACTAGATCCAAATTCGGAAATGGATAAAGTTTGTCTTTGATCCTCTGTCCCTTGACGCTGATGCCCTCATGCTGTGTCTCTCAAGGCCAGAGAAGGCCTAAATAGGGTCACATCTTGCAACTCTTTTTCCTTTCCACTGCTAAACTCCTATGAATTTTTCTGTCTCCCCTGGAGATTGTGCTGTCAACTAAACAACCATGAATACTAAATAAGCAATTCAGATAAATGACTTTCTTAAAAGCTGTTTACTAATATGTTTGAATCTTTGTGACTTATTAAGCCTTAACACTGGTTAAATACTAATTTCAACAAAACCTTTCAATGATTGGCCAGCTTTTACTGGAGGGTGATATTTGGAGATAGATGGCCCCTTACTCAGTTTATCCTTCTAGAAACTAAACACTTCTTGGAAATCTCTTGAGTTTATAATACTGCAGGTTTTCTGCTCTTGTTATTTTATTATGAGCCAGGGATCTATTATAACATGAGCATTCCTAGAACTCCTATAAATTTCCTCCCTCTCCCTATCCCGTATATACACACCCTTAAAGATAATAAGAAAACAAAGCAGCTCCAATCAGTAGCAGCACTAAAATGTACAATTTCATCCCGTGTCTATCACCCTTGGGTTATAATTAAACTGTTTAAATGCATTGCTAATCTGTAAATCTGTCTCATTAGCATAAGCATGTTCCATAATTACTAAAAAGGCAGTGAATGTTTGTGACTTTAACAGACTTTAGAACTAGTGAGTCTGTCTAAATGCCACTTCCCACATTGTGGCCCAAGAACTTATGGAGGAACATTCTCCAGTGTTGTTATGTATGCCAGGCCAGTGGCAGCGCTTTTGTTTTTAATAGGTAATAGGTTCATACAGTTCACTACTAGAACTACAACAAGCTCTCCTAACTAGTATTTTTTATTTAATGTATCTAGTCTGAGATAGTCTATATCCATCTTTTGGAATAAAGTATAAAATATAGGTTTAGTGATAGAATCAGTCTTCTGGAGTCTTTCTGAGGAAATGATCATAAGAAAATCTAGTCAGGTGGCAACTTCACTTGCCTAAATGTCCTTAAATCTTTTTCTTACCCAAATATTTTTAGGATACTGAAGTTACTGCCTCACTACATTGAGGATGGATTATTTAGTTCTCTTTTATATTCATGTATTAACTTTCAGCTTATAATTATTGTTTTAGCCTGTGGTCATACCTGGGCATCCAAGAATTTCTTATTTCAAGAGACATGCAATGCACTATGCCCTGCCCAGTTCCGCTGACAAATAGGTGTCTACATTTTCATCAGGCTCGTCACAGCTCACTCTTCCCCTGTGTTATTCTGCAAATCCCTTTCTAGGGCCTTCATATCTCAGGATTTGGTTACAAGTGCCTACTTATTGCCACCATAGGGCCGCATTCCACTAGCCTCCCAAGTCCTGGTCACAAAGCTGAAAGAAAAGATTTGCAGTGGAAAGAAAACTTTCTCTCTGTCTACCTTTTGTTATCTTCTAGAATGGTATTTTTCTGTCTTCTCTCTAGGCACATGATTTGGCAGTGGGCATTGGAGAAGAAAGTAGTGATAGTAGGAAGGTGGATGTCTCCACTAGTTAGATATAGGTCATCCTCCCTCTCCTCCAAGGTCACCTGATGGGTAGGATGAGGTTTGAAAACTTGGTTTCTTTCCTTTCAAAAATTCTCTAACAGCTGGGAAGTCCTCTCTTTTTCTACCAACCTTCTAAATAAATAAATAAATAGATAGATAGATAGATAGATAGATAGATAGATAGATAAATAAATAAATAGATAGATAGATAGATAAATAAATAGATAGATAAATAAATAAATAGATAGATAAATACATAAATAAATAAATGAATAAAATTGATAATAATAATAATAATAATAATAATAATAATAATAATAATAAACAGAGGAGATAAATGGTGTTTTAGAGTAATAAGACGCTAAATACAATTTCTAAATGTAGAACCAATGAGCCTTCTGAATTCTCCTTAAAATGGCCAGCTGATGGACTCCTAACACTGTTCTTACAGGATCTTTGGAGCACATATGCATCTTAGAGGATATGATCCCTTTTGACAGCCTTTGTTTCCTAAAAGCCTGGGTTTAGTTAGATGTGTGACTGTGATAGCTTTGTTGTTGTTGTTGTTGTTGTTGTTGTTGTTGTTGTTATGATTAATCTAAGAGTTGGAGGTGGATTCCCCCTGGCATTTTCCCCTTCTCTTCCTTTCCCTTCATTGAAGCAAGTAGTTGTTCTGTGTTTATTATCTCAGAAGAGAGATGTGACAGAGTAGACAATAGAAGTTGCTGGTCAATCATCCTAGCTTTTAGGTTTCCAAATTAAAGCCCTTAGGAGAAGGTGATTCTCTCATAAACACAAAATGTCTTAACATGAACTATGAAGGGAGATGGGTTTTTCCCAGCTGGGGGAAGTAAGAATAGGAGAGAGGTGCACTCTCTATCCCAGCTGCTGATCCTGCTTGCAGGGCAACAGTGAAATGCCAGAAAATGAGATCTGTGGGTCTTCAAAATAGATAATCCAGAGCCCCCAAATTTCAAGTTGCAGGTCAAGGAGACATCAAGATCCCACAGGAAAAAAGGCAACACAGACCCACAATGAAAGATGGAGATGAATGAGAGGATGCAGGGCAAGTGAGTACCTAGAAAGACATTAACCTTCTTCCTCACCTCCTCTCTGCTGCCTGGTAATATTCTATACATGAGGTTTTTTTCCACCCAGAAAGGCTTTGCTATTTCAGGTAGTAATCTAGCCTGCCAGTGTAGTTTTGTTGTGAATATTCCCAAATAAGATCTCAAAAAATTGGGGCATAGTCTTCTTTATCTAGACTAGATGGACTTCCTATGGGTGCTCCTCAGTCCAAGGGACAAAAAGAGATAAATACCCCAATTTCCTGATAGAAAATGCCAGAAAAGACAGAGATGGACTACAAGACATGGACAAGATCTCATCCTAATGATTCAGTTTATTTTAAAACTTTTTTTTATATAAAATATTCATTTTTAAATCTTGTTTTTTAAAACATGTATAATTTATATGGGAATTTAATATTGAATACCTTTTAAATTCCAAAAGCTGATTGAAAAGCACATAATATAATGAAAGAGGGATATATTTTTGGTTTACATTAATATTAAATAATGCATTTTGTTCAGCATCTACAGAAAGCAAAATCAGGAATAGAGGCATGGCATTTTTGATCCTATGCAAGAATCCGAACTGCTGCACTGAAATGAAAATATCTAGAGCTTTATGTAAATAAAATACAAATCTTGTGATCTCAGTGAAATTGTTATAATTCTAAGCTGGTCTGATAAATTCTAGCAGACACAAATAATCCGGAAAATTTTCAAATCTAGAAAAAAATCTATTTCAAGCTTCTGAGTAAAATTTAAAGACATGTTTCACCATAGTCTTGTTATATTTTCTAATGTTTTAATTGGCTTTTAGTAGTTTGAATTCATACAGCACTAAGATATTTATCCAAAAATCTCTAAGAAACTAAATTTCTACAACAAGAATATATACAATTAAATAAGGATACTTGTAATATATACAAAGCAAAATCTGAATTGTGAGCCATAAATCAAAAGAGGGTTTGGTGCAAAACCTTCAGAACTTATATTTACAGGTACTGTTTTTGTTAATCATATGAATTCTAATTTTCTAGGTATCATCTTGATCTTTAGAATAAAAATTAAAGATAATGGATGTTACTGCATTAAAATAATACTAATTGGAAAAACCATTTTTAAACTGCAAACTTTGATTAACAGTACATAGCATAATATATGTAATTTTAAAAAATATTGCAATGTTATAAAAAGAAGAGTCTGTAGCTCAGAAAAAAAAAGAGCAAGAAATTAAATGGTTTAAAATAAGGGCAGAATTCTGCAGAGATAAAAAATATTTGGAAATGTGAATTTCTAATAGTAGTATAAATTAGATAATGGGAGTCAGAATTGGTTTATTCAGCTAGAAATCATATACATGAAGTCTTTACCATTGTATATGTAAACTGAGCATCTGAAAATTTCCCTCATCTTCAGGTAGACCGGTAATTGAGCCCTCCCCGCTCCTTTAATTTCACCAGGAAAAGAGTAGTAGTAGAGACTACTTTCTAAAAATAAAGAATTATCAACTGCTAAAAGCCAAGGCCTTAAAATTGAAAGCAAACAAATAATTGAATAAAACTATCTATCAGACAAATTCTTAACCACGTAGAAGAAGGAGCTAAGAGTGATTTTAGAATAAAGAAATATGACTTCACATTCTTAGTGGGATACAGCTAAGAACAAAAGGAACTATACTGAAAATCTTGAACTTTATTTAATAGTTTTATTGTTTGTTTTAATACTGTATTGCTATTTTGGAAGTCTTCTTGATTTAATAGATTAAGAAAATAAAAAATTACATTTATTGTGTCAGGAATAAAAAAATTAGGAAGGAATTCTCTATCATTAAAAAAGAATTGGAAATGTCAATATGAAACAAGAAAAAGCACAGATCTTTTCTAGCTTTGTTCATTGAAATTATCTAAGAGCAATGAAACCCCCACAGTGCCCCCTAGTGCTCAGATTCTGGCTTCTGACACTATTTTTCTACTAAAGGGAACCAGCTCCTATCTGGGGCAGAAAGGTATAAGATGAGCCTGAAAAATCTTGTTGTGCCAGAAAGAAACAAAGCTTTCAATGATTAGTGGGTCATATGAAAAGGACATAGGAGCAAATTTAAAAGAGACTCCCACTGGCCAAAGTTGTGACAATTTTGTATGTCAATCATACCTCAGTAAAGTGGTTTTAAAAAGAGAGAATAATGATTGTAGATCATTAAACATATGAGAAGTCATAATTCCATAATGATACACAAAGAAAAAAGATAAATGATTCTTAAAGAAGTTGAATATAATAGAATGCATTTCTGTGAAGCCTTATTTCTCATTTATGAGGCATTATTGATTAACTTATTGTACCAATGGAAAATATAAAAACTAGAAAGGTAAATACATCAATTGGAAGGCATTTTCTCACTCCAGGGAATTATTAGAATGGCCCATAAACTATGATCTCAAAACAGACAAAGCCAAGTAAAATATCTAGAACTCAATGAGTATAAATTTAATTATTGTTAATATTTATATCATAAGAATATAAATGAATAAAGAAGTATTAACATATCAATTTCCAAATTTTTTGGAGTGAGGAGAATACATTAATATATCATATGTTTTTATCAACTGGGATACTTATTATGTAATATACAAAATTTCGATCTGGGAAAGTAGGCTAAACAGCTGATCACTCACCTCTTAAGAACAACCATAAATAGGGTTTAAGATGTTCTATGGGATCATGAACAAGAATCTTGTCGACCTCCAAGCCTAAATCTCTGGTGATAAACATTCTCATCTGTCAGTATGGTAATTGTTCTTTATGTGGGATGATTTAGAATTAGGTATGGAGATATTTAAAAGTAACCCATTGCATTTATATTTTTGTGTTAAGAAGAAAGCCATGCATATTTGACATTTTATATATGTGGGATACTTAAAAGAATTTACTACATTCGTGACAGCCTTGTAAACCAAATTTGAAATGTGTATTAAATTGGAATTATGATTTCAAAGTGAAATCTTATTAAGTTATTTTAAGTATTGAAACATTTAAACCCTTAAACTTGAATTTTTATAAATTCATATTATATATATATATAAAAATTCATATTATATATATATTATATATATATATATATAATATATATATATATATATATATATATATAATATTAGTTCCAAAACAGATTTGTTTGGTAGGTCAGACAGCTAAATTACTAAAAATGGACACATGTGAGATGATACATCTGTTAACACTGCTTGATGCAGGGACTGTCAGCCCACACCAGATGCTCCTCAGTTATGTCCCCAGGTACTACATGTCCCATCTACACAATGAGACCTCACTAAGAGAAAGCCTGTTTGGAAAGCAACCTGTCTTCTCTAGATCCTGTTCTCTATACCCAGACCAGAATCCTATGGCCTCTAAGTCCTCTCTTTCTTTCCTAGAACAGCATCTCACTTCAAGAACTCATGGATAAAGAGAGGGGAGCTATAATAGATTAATTTAAAATGCTGAAATTATACTGAGAGTTTCTAATATAGCATCTTATTTGTGTGTATTTCTATCCTCTTTGTGCTACTTATAATGCAGGGAAGCTGCTACAAATGTGATACAGGACACAAGTGCATTTGAAGGACCTGTATCTACCTGCAAATTGATTTTATTGACTGTTTACAGAAAGTGGGATACTCTTATGTCTTAGTTGTAGTGTGCCTTTTTTCTGGATGGCTCCGAGCTTTCCTCTGCAGTAAGGATGATGCTATAACCATTGCTTTATTTTTTAATTGTTCCAGGAATTCATTCTTTCCTGACATGAACTTCCTCTGAACATGAACTCTGGCAAGGTTTTTGTTTTATGGGACAAAATTTATAACATATACTTAAAGATGGAAAAATCAAATGACAAACACATATTCTTTACCACTCTCAAAGCTCTGACAAAGTAGAAACAAAATAAAATCTGCAGCATTAAGCAAGGACACACCATGAAACAGGCCTTCAGTACCTAAGGCCCTTCAAATTATGCTGGACTTGTGAGCTGCAAGTCACAATTCAACCTACACACAACTGCCCTTTAGCTATTAGTGCAGCACTTTCACTCAAATGTTGAAGGATACATTGCAGTCTTATAGTCAAGGGCAAATGTCTACATTTTCTTTCAGAATGTGTGATAGCTTTCAGACCAGCACTGGACTCCACACCAAGATATCCATGTCCACCAGAAGATTAGGCCCATACAAAGAAATTCCAGAGCAGAAACCATCTCAAACTCAGAGATGCCAGGTCCTATGCAGTTCTCTAGACCCACCCTATCTTAGTCATTTCAGGCTGCTATCACAGAATATACCATAAGTTAGGTGGCTTAAATATTTCTTACAGTTCCAGAGGCTGGGATGTCCAAGATCAAGTTTCAAGCAGATTTTATGTCTGGTGAGGACCTGCTTTCTAGTTCATAGATGGTCCTCTTCTTGCGGTGTCCTCGCATGGTGAAAGGGGGTGAGGGAGTTCTCTGTGGTCTCTTTTATAAAGACATTAATTCCATTCATAGGGGCTTCACCTTTGTGAACTGACCATCTTTCAAAAGGCCAATCTGCAAAAAAAAACTATATATAAAATCTTGGGGGTTAGGCTTCAACACAAGTACTTTAAGGAAGAAACGAACATTTAATCTATGACACACCCACACAGCTGTGTGAACTTCAGACCACCCAATAGAAACACACGCCTAATTACAAGTCTGCCTTACCTGTGAACCACAGAGTCAAGGACTCAAGTCACAAGTTCATTAAAATAGGGCAAACCTAAATCCTCTGCAAAACACAAACACAACTTAAGAACTCAAAACTTTGATGGGAACTCCTAGGTTTCCAAAGCTTATGGCATCTTTAGCCTAGAAGGGAACAGGGGGTTATTTTTGGCATCCACAAGTCACTGTGGACCACAATGAAGTTTCAAAGAAATACATGGGTAGATAATCTCAGCAGTAACTATATAAACTTGGAAACAACTCAGCTAATTAATACCAAACAGAGTCTTCTTAATTATATTCACTTACCTTGCTTACTACTGTAGTTTGCCATCATGCACCATGAAGGGCTTCCTTTCTTGCCTCTCACCTTGTTCTTCTCTATGGAATGTCTTTTATGGTGATGGGGAGCAAGTGTAATCTTTGGCAAAGCATATTCATAGCCAAGATAATGTATAGATAAAAATATGTAGACTTGAAATCCACAGAGGATAGAATATGAGGAAGAAATAAGCTCCTTCATTAAAAGGCATTGTCTCATGATAGTAATTAAAAGAGAAAAAAGTGCCAGCAAAATGCTAAATCTCTTATATTTCACTAGACAAACACAGTGACCCCCCTCCTTTCAAATGAATGTTACCAGTACCTTTTTTTAAATAGCTTTTTGGAAGTTTGCTAACTTATGACTACTTCTTACATCCTGTTGAATGTCACCATCTGGTCTCACCATCTCCATCCGAAGATCACAAAGGATTCTCATCCCTGATATCACAAAACAATTCTTGTACTCATATATAAATAACAGCCTGTGATTTCATTGTAAAGTTCAGGGCCGTGGTGGACCTCAGTCTCTGGCTTGTGAGTACTTCTCTACTTCCTTCATGTAATGCACTTATTATAAACAGCAAAGACTTAATTAAAAATTCTGAATCTGTACTCCTTTTTCCACAACAATTTAAAATTAAGAAAGCTATATTTTATGCACACCTGAATTTGAGACTAAGATTTATTGCTGCTGCAGGTGCACATGAACAGAATTTCTGAAGATGGGAGCATGAGGCAATTCCTACTGGCAGATTATATAAGAACCAGGATTCCAAGTCTAAAGAAAGCAAGGTGAGAAGGGAGAGTCAAGACAGACACACAATGCACACAAAGCAAGGCATGGTGCAGGCAGTTAGAAGGTTTATTTCCCTTCACTAATGAATGAAGTACATTTGTAAATGCTTTCTGCAGACCTGGGCAAGACTTGGGTCAAGACTTGGGGATGATTTGGGCATACTTTACAAATGTTTGTTTAACATTAGTTTAGTGGGGGTGGGAAAATTTGATTTTCTATTAATAAAAATAGTCATTTATTAATTTACTCTCACTGACTGAGCCTATTTTGGCAGCAGGTTTTCTACTTTTCTTCATTCCTGATCTTCATTTTTTTTTGTAAATTTCTGAACCAAACGATTTCTCAAGAGTCATATTAAAAGGTTTAAAGTTTAGTTAAGAAATCTCTTATAGCTATTATCAGAACTATGATGTGATTAGATGTCAGAATTTCAGCTGACTATGACTGTAAAGTGAGTTTGTTTGTGGTGGTGTTGTTTGTTTGGTTTTTCTTTTAATTTTTGCTTGAGGATGTTGTCTACTTTGGAAGAAGCAGAACCAATTTTCATGTTACTAGTTATGAAGTTGTGTATGGAAACCTGAATAAACTGTCACTCTACTGCCCGTTTATCCCAGTAATATTTTAGAATTTGCCTACATTGGCACCATGGAAAGCCTTCCAGCTGGATGTCTCTTAATTGAATGCCTATCCTGGGTAGGGGGAGAATGTCTTGTGGGATACTGCTCAGTAGCAAACATTTCATCTCCCAGATTGACCTGGTGGAAAAACTAAATGTTCTAGCCCATTTCTGTGGTGGGAGACTGGTTTCCATGACTGCCCCTCTGATTGGTGTCTCTCCCAGTGGATTAGCTTCTGGGGTTGACAGTGGCATTACTATATACCCAGGACCTCCTTCAGTCTGTAGTCTGGCCTCCTATACGAACAGTGGTGCTTCATGAGGAGTAAAGATGGAGTTATTTAAGAGTGAAGGGAAGGCTTGCCATGGACCAAGCGTGGAAGAAGGATAGAAGGTGATAGATGCACATAGAGGAAGCAGGTTAGAGTAGAAAGGAAGACTTCTGTCCAAAGGCAAATTTATTTAGCCTAACCCGTTTAGTCTAGGCACATATAGTAATTCTCACCTGTCCTCTTCACAGTGTCACTTGGGTATTTGGGTGCTCTCAGCAGGAACCAGGGCACGAGTCCTTACTCCCACTCCCACTCCCCTCCTTAATGATGACATTGTCTGATTCCCCCTACCTTCTCACTTCTTTAACAGCCTGGAAGTGCTCTCAAGTCTTTGGGAGGAAATGAAAATCAGATCATTCTTTGGAAAAGTCAAGGAGTTTTGTACAAAGGCCAGGAAATGGGGCATTAATGTAGGAGGTTCAATGAACTATTAAAATAAACCAAGCATTGGGCTTATTATCTCCCTAGCCCAAGACAGAAGAGTTGGGGGTAGGAAATATATACACACGAGACACAAAACAAAACAAGAAAGTATGCTAGAGACCATGAAGTACTTACTCTTTAATGTGTGAATCCCCAAGTGAAATAAAGACGAGATAATTATAGGGAGGGAAGAGGATGTTTTCAACCCTTAGTTGATTTACCCCCCTTGAGACATTGGCAATATCTTGAAACATTTTTGGTTGTCACAACTTGTGGGTGCCACTGGCATTCAGTGAGTAGAGGCCAGTAGGCTGCTAAACACCATATAATGCACAGGACAGCCCCCACAACAAAAAATCATTCAGTACAAAATGTCAGTAATTTCAAGGTTAAGAAATCCTGCCCTAGAGTATTGGTTCTCAATTTTTAGCATGCATCAGAATCCCCTGGAGGACTTGTTAAAACACAGATTGCTAGGTTCCACACCCAGAGTGTCCAGTTCAGTAGTTCTGGAGTAGAGTCTGAGAATCTGCTGTCTAACAACTTCCCAGATGATTCTGAGGCTACTGGTCTGAGAATGACACTTTGGAGAGCCCCTGCTCTAGTTCTCAACTCTAATTGACCTTTTAAATATGCTGCTGCTTGAGAATGTGGTTAGATTAGCCTTAGCCTGGAACATTCAGATGCTATCAATGCTCACAAAAGGAAGGCAACAAGATGCTCCCATTTAAGCTAAGAGATTTCCCAGAGTCTTAATTAAAGTTTGAAAAAGTATCCTGGGAGGCAGGAGTAAGAGGCGGTCAATGAAATTGATCCAAATAAATTCTTTGCACATACAAAATAAAACTCACATGCACACACAAAAAATTGATCAATAAATTAGTAAATTCAGAGTGAGGAGGGAGTAATTAACAGATCCATTTAAAGTGCAGAATACATTAAAAACAGAACGAGTGACTCCACTGAGACCACTGAAGTAGGAAACACCAATGCATTTGAGAGGCTTAGAAGATTAGAAACATTTGAACAAGGAGAAAAGGAGAGAAGAGAACCAAGAATGATGAAAATGCCAAGGAGGAATATGCAACAGCCTTTGGAGCCTTGAATTTTAAAATCCTATGAAAAGTTAACCAAATTGCAGCTGTGCTCTGGTATATCTCTCAGGTCCAGGAAACTTAAGTAATCTGCTACAAGATCTATCCAGGCCATGCCTTTTCCTGAACAGTTAATATGTCAAGTCTCTTTTTAATCAGAGTAAGCAAAAGGTTTATCTCAAGTCAACTAGAGCAGAGACAGACCTCACCATTCCAGAACAATACCAGAATGATCACAGATGTCCTGGCAGTCTATAAGTTCCATTGCCAGGGAACTGAAGCCAAAGCAGACTCCATTGCAAGTTCAAGCCAGAGTTGACCATAAGGCACTTAGTTGATAGAAGCCAAGTTCTAGGGCAGTTTACTATTAAGGGCAAATAAAAGGCTGTACTACCTTATATAGACACTCACCTCCTGAGCACATTCTCCACAAGAGATAGGGCATGAAGAAAACCAAATATATGACTAATGGTAGAGCCATAAAGATATAAATTGCTGCTAAGATTAGCCAGGATTAACTAACCTTTAAGTTAGAGGTCTACTGGCTCTCAATAATTGTCAGATCCCTTGCTTTGAGGTTGATTTCAGAGGCCAGTTCCCCATTTCATCCTCAAGTGTGTCCCTTGGAGCTTCTGTTGGCAATAGAAATCTAAGCTGAATCAGCTATGAATTTGAATCAGCATGATAATTCTTTTAGACCTGGTGGAGAACCAGACCTTGGCCAAGAACTGCATCAGCAAGAAGCAGACCTCTTTGGACTTTCTGTCTCCTTATCACTCCCCCTGAGACCTCTATGAAACATAACAGCTTATTTTCCTCTAAGGAAGCTCAGTCTATCTCCATGAATTTCACTTCCTGTTAATGAAAGGCTAAGAAGTGAATTTTGTTTTTCATGGAGCCCTCATTTCCTGAGACCATTAAGAAGAATCTTTCTGAGACTGGAGAACCTAACTCTGGTACCAGGGAAGGAGCCCAGATTTCAGTTCAAAAGACTTTGGGAAGTGTCTCCAAAGTTCTCTGAGCTTCATTTTCCCCACAGAAGTATTAGGGCCCAGGACTTAGCCTTTTATGGAGTGACTAGGAGCTTGCTATCGTTAAAGCTGCTTCCTCTGTTTTGTTTGTTTGTTTGTTTTTTGTTTTGTTTTGTTTTAATTTCCATCTGCCTCTTTCCATTAGGCCTTCCTCATTAGCTGGATGGGATGGTTTACAGAACAAAACCAGCAGTTGGTTCACTCAGGTGAAGCTTTAGTTCTTGTGCTGCCTCAGGCTTTAGGCAGAAAAGTGTCTCCCAGGGTGAGGTGACTTGCCACACATTTGGCAGACACATGCCTATAAAGAGAGAGGATGAAACCCTTTCCTAGAAGCAGTCAAGTCTGTCTTGCCTATAACAGCCTTTCTTTTTAGTCAGGTACAGATCCTGTTGCAGATTCTGGGGATGAATTTTTTGACTAGTGAGCCCTTCCAACCTGCTGGTCAAGGCTTTGCTGTCACTACAGGTGGCTTACAGGTCTTCTAAGTGTGAGGTCAGTTAAAAGGTATGAAGCTGCAAACTCTCAGACCCTAAGAGGAAAGAGGAAGCTTGCAGGTTATGCCATCTATATTCTGTTTGGATTACAACATCCCAGAAAGGCATCCCACTTTTGAACACCTCTACTAGGAGAAAACTCAGCACACTATGGGGCAGCAGCCCTTCCACAATTGAACAACTCTAATGGCTAAAAAACATCCTTTATGTGGAGAAAAAGAAACACTCATACACTACTGGTGGAATTGCAAATTGGTACAGTCACTATGGAAAACAGTATAGAGGTTCCTCAAAAAACTAACATTTGACCTGCCATATGATCCAGCAATCCCTCTATTGGGTATTTACCCCAAAGCCTTGAAAACCCATATCTAAAATGATATTTGCACAATGATGTTCATAGCAGCATTATTCACAGTGGCCAGGACATGGAAGCAATCGAAATGTCTTATGATAGATGATTGTATAAAGAAGCTGTGGTACATATATACAATAGAATATTACTTAACCATAAGAAGAGATGAAATACTGCCATTTATGACAGCATGGATGGACCTCGAGATAATCATCCTAAGCAAAATAAGCCAGACAGAAAAAAATTGAAAATCACATGATATCACCTATATGTGGGATATAAACCTAAAAGTGACAAATGAACAGGACAAACAAACAGAGACTCATGGACATGGACAGTAGACTAGTGATTACTAGAGGGTCGGGAAGGAGTGGGGAGGAGGGTGGCAGTAAGGATAAAAGGAGTTAAATATGTGGTGACATTAAAGAATTAAAAAATAATAAATAAGTAATTTAAATAAAACTTGCAAAAAAAAAGACATCAAGCATCTGCTAAGTGTAAAGCGCTCATATGTCTTAGTATGATAGAACCCTCTTGGCAAAAGATCCCAAAATCCTCTCTTCTTTCAAACCTAGAATACACAATCTGTTCTTTACTATGCTGTTCTTCACACACAGAATTCCCCCTAGCCATACCCTGTTGACCCCCTGTCAGTGTGACCTCTATGAGCTGTGTTTCCAGCAATGGGGACAGGTTTGCCTGAGCAATACACAATCTCATACTTGGGAAACAGTATTTGTGAAAATGACAGGTGAGGCTGAGGTGGAGCTTGAAGGAAATTCCCTACTTCAACAGTACATCTAGTGAAATTCTGGTGAAAAATCAGCTTAGTTTCTAAGAGTCTTAAAATAAACAAGGAAGCTAGTGTATATGGTTGTAAGGGAGCTAGTGTATATGGTTGACATGATAGTGTAACAATTCCTGATGAGACTTCATATCAAGTACTAATAGCATCTACATGTACAGGATGGCTCTTAAGGACATGGAGTGGATGGGGAAGGCAGTCATCTGTGCACTATGCATATGCCTCAAGGCCTTTTGCACATTCTCTGCCTGGACTGGTTTCTCCCTCCCACACCTCATTACTAGCTCCATCTTGGTTTTCAGGCCAATGTTACCTACTCCAAGAGGCCTATGTAATGAAACTCCCCCATCAATATTCTCTCATAGCATTTCTCATGACTTATAATTTTTAAAAAATATAATTCATTTACTTATATTTTGTCTATATCTTGTACACTTATATTCTCTACATACTTAGACTATAATAAGCTCCCATGAAGACATAGCTATGTCTGTTTCAATCACCACTGTATCCCCCACAGGACTATGCACAATTAGTGCTCAAAAAATTCTTAATATAAATGATTATGAGACAGTGTAAAAGAACAAAAAACACACAGAATTTCAAGTCAAGTGATCTGGGTTACAGTTTCAGCTTAGCCATTTACTAGCTGTGTGATGTCAGTCAAATTGTTTAACCTCCCTGAGCCTCAGTTGCTTCATTGTTATATAAAATAATAATATTACCTACCTCACAACACTGGAGGGAAAGAAATAAGCTAATGAATAAGAAAGCACTTGGTAAAATGTAGAACCCTGTATAAATATGAATTATTTTAGTATTGTATGAGGTGCCCAGAACAGTACATCTGCTTTCTTTCTCAGATGCCTACCATAGGCACCTGAAAACTCCACCATTAGGCATACTTTTGGATTAATGCTACGTCAGAGACATAATACATTAAAAATCTTTGTGAAACTATAGTACAGGCATTTGACCTTATTATCTTGCAGAGAGCAGGGTGCTAAGAGAATGGGGTCCAGGATAGACAGTCTTAGGTAGAGGGGTGATGGGAAGATAATCTTGAAATACCTTAAGTTCAGAGGACCTCTAGAGAGTGACTACAGGCCAGTGGTTGGGGTTGGGGGACAACTGCAGCAGGGACCTTGGTGGAGCCAGGACACTGGGTTGTTAGGCAAAGGAAAGACACAGAAAGGGAAATGGAAGTGCCAGCTACACATTTTCTATCCTTGGCCTCTGTGTACCTCAGGGACATTTGACTTTACAGAATCCATGTGTGTGCATTGGAGAGAGGAGAGGGAAGCCAGAGAGCAGGAAATTGATACCAAGGGAGCTGTACTTAATCATAATAACCATTAGTATTGACTTTGGTGCCATCTTAAAGGAGTTATTTGTTATAAGAACTAATAGTTAAAACCCCAAATCAGCCAGGCTTTGTCTTATGAGCTTTAAAAATAATTACATTTGCTATTCATGTTTTAATTTTCCAAATTTACATGCAATTTGAAATCAATTAAAAAATTGATTTCTTTCTTCTAAACAAAGAGATGTTAAAAGGAAAAAGGAAGGAAGAAGACAGACAGACCAAGCTTTTCAGTGAATCGCATAATAATACCCAAAATGTAGGGGCCCAAGGCAGTAATTATTACCTTAACTGATAAGTATGAAAGGAAAGTTGGTGAGAATTATGACCACATGAACAATATATAATACCTCTCCAGAGTGGAGGTCAGCAAATCACTGACCTCCACTCTGGAGAGGTATTATATATTGTTTAGCTTCAACAATGACATATAAAAGCTAGAAGAAACACAGTTAAGTTCAGTTGGCTCCTAGTTTCTAAACTACTTCCTTGTTTTAATCAGCTTCCCATGCCATTCTGCATCCCCAGCTGGAAAACTGAGCAAAATTAGAGTTATTTGCTCTCTTTCAAGAAGCTTGAAAACAAAGTGGAAACAGCTAAGTGATCTTAAGACAGTTTGGAAAAGGTCAGCAGGTTATTTTCCAGTAAGACCTTGTGAGGGTATCTACACTTTGGTATGGTCACCACAATCTAAGGACTGACACGCTATAGAACCTTGGTTCTGTCAATTTCCCAAGCCTCTGGGGACTGGTTCACAATAGCCAAATCCACAATAAACAGACTGATAACCCGGACCACCAAGTTATTAATAGATAATGGTGGAATTAACTTATCCAACAACCAGAATACTTAGGCTCATTATCCTGGTCTCCAAGAAAGAAATGGAACTCATTAAATAACTCAAAAGATGAGAAAATGAAAATTAATTGCATCCATTTAAATCTAGATTCATGGCTTCAAGTAACTTAATTCTTTGGGTCTGGGTTTTCTAAACTGTATGAAATAGAATATTTGCCTCTTAACATTTTTAAATAATATTTGAAAATATTTTGTGAACTAGAGAGCATGATACAAATGGAAATAGTTATTTGGGAAAATAAGAAGGCAGTAGGTGCACATAGAATCTGAGAAAGGGGAAGTAGAGAGTTCTGTAGGCAGTTTTTACCCCTACTCTGGTGGAATAGAAAACATTATACATACTGAACTGCAGAGACTTCTTCTGTAAGGACTCAAAGCCACCCACAGATAGTCTCTGTCCCATGGACATATGGAAGAATTCCAGATCTCTAACTCACCTTTTCCAAATTCCTTATCAGACATCAAAAGCTTCCATTATTACTGACATCTCCTCATGAGGCACATGTTGAAATTAATGATACTGCAGGTATCCCTCATGAATTTCCTCTACGATGGATGTCTTCCTGGGAACATTCCAATCTGGCTATTAGGCATACCCCCACCTTCACACAACTGTTCTAGGGGTGCTGCTGCAAGAAATTGTACTTTACTACTCCAGGAAGATTCATGTTGTCTTTCATTTCAGGGGAAGTCCTTTTCTGACATGATCCCCAAATTCTGGACATAGCCCTCTCTTGAGAACAATGAGCAATTGCCACTCAGAGCCAGGGCAGAGAGAGGTGAAATTGGAGAAAGCAGTGACAGCACAGGATAGATGGTTCTAAACCACTGGAGATACAATCAGTTCTCGGGACAGTGTAAACATTGCAGCATTCACTTTTAGAAGAAGCAGAAAGTGAGGCAACAAGGGAAACTAAGGCAAATTTCAGAAGCCAGAGTGGTAAATCCAAAAGAGACTTTCTACTGTCTTTGGACTCAAGGTCAAGCTGTGTATCGTGGCCCATGAGGCCCTGAGTGACCAGATTCTGCATGCTTCTCTGACCCCATTTCATGTACTCACCCCTTTCCCATCATTCCATTCCATTCACAAAGATCTTTGTAGTCTTTAGACCTACCAACTCATTCCCAGCTTGGAGTCTTTGCACCTACTGTTCCTTCTGTCTGGGACTTTTCTCTCTCATATCTTTGCCTGGCCATGTACTTCCCATTATTCAAGTTTCAGCTCAAATGTCACCTCCTCAGGGAGGCCTTCTCTGATGGCTTTTCTACTAGTTTTATCAACCACTCTCTCTCCTATTACCATGTTTTATTTTCTTTATGGCCCTTATGTGACATTATATTATTTTTTTCTTTATTGTCTGATTCTACCTCCACTAGAGAAAGAATGTAGAACCAGAATAGATGAGAGGAATTGCAAGTCAGAGCAGTTAACAGACTGATGGGAGAGACAAACACTGAAAGCCAGGAGAGAAATGCTTTGTCTTGTGCATGTGTGTAAGAAGACTGGGTTTATTTAAATGGGCTGGAGTCAAAATACATAATATATGGAGTACCCGCTATGTACCAGCCACTTTCTGTATATTATTTCCTGTCTCAATATCTCCATGGAATGAGGCACTATTGTTCCAATGCTTAGGAGGAAGCAGTATTATAATCCCACAATTGCTCTTCTCCACTGTAGGAAGAGCAAACATTAATTGGGCAATATTAACCAGAAGGTTTAGAGTCACTCCATTGAAAGGATAATGTAAGCCTGTCTTTTTTTTCTCTAGCACTTTCTCAGCTTCTGGTCTCCATTCTGTAAGCTCAAATAGGTAGGGGCTCTTAATCGCAAAACAAGTCCTCCATTTTTCAGCTTCTAAACCTAAAGCTAATTTTAATTTGGGGTAGCAAAAAGCCCCATTCTATCTCATTCCTAAACCATATCCTCTATTCCACCTTTAAGAGACATTCTTGGTTGTTAGACATAGTCAGGAAGATGGTAGATGTGTGAACTTAGATCACTGATACTTTTATCCTGGCTCTGCCACCCACTGCATAACCTTGGACAAATTGTGTAATATTTCTATCTCTTAATTTTCTCTTCTATAAAATGAGAATATTAATAATATCCACTTCAGTGGCCAGGACATGGAAGCAACCTAAGTGTCCTATGATAGATGATTGGATAAAGAAGTTGTGGTACACATATACAATGGAATATTACTCAGCCATAAGAAAAGATAAAATACTGCCATTTGACAGAAAAAGTTGAAAATCACATGATATCACTTATATGTGGGATACAAACCTAAAAACAACAAACAATCAAGACAAACAAACAAACTCATGGTCATGGACAATAGGCTAGTGATTACCAGAGGGTAGCGGGGATGGGGAGGAGGAGGTAGATGGGATAAACGGGGTCAAATATGTGGTGACAGAAAGGGATCTAACTATGGGAAGTGAACACACAGTGTAAACATATATATGCCTTACTGTTAAAGTGTATAGCTGAAACTTACTGGATTTTGTTAACTAATGTCACCATAAAAAATAAATGATAACTAATTATTTTTTTAAAAAAAATAAGAAAATAAGAACTGGAGATTTGAATGCAAAGCTAAAAAAATATCTACTTTATAAGGTTTACATAAAGATTAAGTAATGATATAAAATATCTAGCAAATCATTAATAAATTAATAAACTTTATCATTAACAAGAGGTACTAAAGGTGTAGCATTGATCTACATCTAATTCCTTGTGTTTTTTCTTCAATTGGTTAAAGCCAAGCAGGCTAGACACATAGTTAGATTAGCCTTACAAATCTCTAACATGGCTCAGAAAACGTAGAGAATAAACATAAAGAGTAGCATTTGGGGACTAAAGTACTATATTAAGAAACCAAAGTTTTTTGGTGGGCCTCACCAGCATTGGTTTTGGGAGCCTTACATGTGGCATCATCTGATATCCTCAGGTTTGTGTTCAGTGCCATGATTAGCAAGTAAATAGCTTTATTTCAGATATCTGGGGCCTTACCTGGATTTGGCCTTGAGAAAGATCAAAGTTAGCTCTAGAGTCGGGAGAAACATTCTGGGGCTCTTAGACTACACAAAGACAATGGAATTTTCATGAGCTTCAGAATCCTCTAGGAAGAGGGCAAAGTCCTTACTAGACTAAGGGATGACTCACCTTAAAACAAGCAGAGTACTTGGGCTAGCATAAGCATTAGCTGATCTCTAGTATGTGAGAGTAGTTAATAGAATTGGTCTTTTTTATTTGCTTATAGGGATTTCATCTCTGATATGTTTCTCAGGACTGTAATCCAAGACTTTAAACAACAATAGCAGCTAGATTATTCATGAGTGAAAGAGCAATAATGTGAAATTTGGGTTTTTTAAATTGTTCGTGTTGGACATTGTTAGGTGGCATTACATTAGCTGCTCCAAATGCTATCTCCCTTGATCCTGTCTGAAATAGCATGCAAGATCAAGGAGGGTCCATTTGGAAGGTTCTGAGACTCCCTGAAGTCTCTTTTCCATCTCCATTTCACCTATCCAGGAGGATGTGGGCTTTTTGTTTTGTAATTGGCCAGTAGTAAGTGGTCTTTTTCTGATATGTTTGCCAAGAGGCCTAACATTATAAATAGTGAAGGATGGTCACTTAACTCTGATACCACCCCTTCCCCATTCTCCTTCTATGTCTCTCATCAGTCTTCCAAGCCTCTGTTGTCTTCTTATTCTTTAGCTCCCAAGTTATAAGTATTCCCCAAGTGTTTTGTCTTGCTTATTTTGCTCTTTTTCCAGTCATACTCAGTAGACTCACATACTGCAAAAGCTTCAGCTCTCTCCTCCAAGCAGATGACTCCCCGACTGGGTACTTCCTGCAACTGTATTTCAGATCTACATTTCATACCATCTACAGGCAGTGTTGTGCTGGTAAATGTTTAACAATCAGCTTATGGTGAGGTTAGTAAACATGATTTCTAGCTTCTGCCAATTTCTGTTCTATCAATACTCGCAACAAAGCCAATTTCAAGCTATCATTGTGAAGTCATTGAACAGAGAGTTAAGAAGAGATTTACACTATCACCTCTCACAACCCAATAGAGCTGGATCTCTACATCACTGAAGTGACTTCCACTTGGTTGTTCTGCTGTCACCTCAAACTCAACATCTCGAAAGATAAGCATCTTTCAATAAACTTTCTCTTCCAAGTTACCTTCATTCTATCAATGGTATCTATTAGAAAGGAACTAGCATTTCCCAAGTTTTAGGTTTCCCTGAAGAAGCTTTCACTATGATAACACTCATGGCCTCTCTGTAACCCCTCATTCCCTCTTCCTCTAGGCATGATTCAGCTTACTAGTGAGACTGATTTAGAAACTGTTAACTCAGTTTCTTCCATGCCAAGGGTCATCAAACTCCAGCCCATAAACCAAATCCAGCCAACCACCTATTTTTGTAACTAAATTTTTACTGGAATACAGCCACACTTGTTTCTTTACTTATTGTCTATGGCTGCTTTCCAATCTCAACAGTAGAAACAAGTAGCTGTGATGGAGACCAACCATATAACCTGCAAAGCCTCAAATATTTATAATCTGGCACTTTGCAGAAAAGTTGGCTGACTCTAGTTCTGGAGTTTTCTCTTTCAGATATGCTTGCCCTGAGAAAAGGTTTTAAGCTTCTCTTAGCCAAGTGGGAATCTTACAGGATATGCTGTGTTCCTGAAGGGGAAGACTACTATTGTTCTGGTGGACCAGATACTGTATGGGGAAATCTGTATATTCACAAGGTACTCACATTTTGATAGTCATTCATTTATTGTATTTTATTTATCAATTGGTTTTGAGCTCCAGAGAAGAAAGAGGTATTATTTATTGTCTCCCCTAAAATCCAATAGTATTGCCTATTTTCTGATTCTCCAACTTAGAAAGCTTAATGTCCTCTTAGTTCTTTACCCCTTTAACTATATTATCCTGGCATGTCTGTTTTCAAAGTATCTCATAAATACTGTCCTTATTCAGGCTCTTGTCACCTCACATATTTGAACTACTTCAACAGCCCCTACCTTTACCCCACTCTTACATCCATACTTGGTCTTTCCACCTCCAGTCTCTTTTCAGTCAGCTAGCACGACACTAGACACTGAAAGTAAAGATGAATAACTGTCCCACAAGGAGTTTACAATCTGTCAAGGGAGAAAGACAAGTAAAAATGCAATTGCAACACAGTGTGAGAAGTATTGTGTTAAGATAGTATTAGCTAGCATGTTATTGCCATATCAATCCTCCTGCAGCACCACTTTTTTCATGCTGCTTAAAAACTTATAATGGTCAACTACTGCCTACTAAATAAAATCTATTTTAGTGAAAACAAGGTAAAGGAGATTATTTGGGGAAGATTTTGTTGCAATTTCTTAGAACTTTAAATAATCTTTGAGAACAGAGTTACTTTTTATAATGGGAAGAGGGTTTTAGTGTTGACTTCTTTCTGGGTCGGAGCCAATATGGGCAATGCATATATTGTTAAATACTCTCCGGAGAGGGTGTTCTAATATAGCTGTATATAATTTAAAATGTCAACTAGAAAATACAAGGCAATTTTCTGTCCTATTTTGTTAAATGTAAATAATCCTGTACAGACCAGTTTCAGAAGCTTAGGGGAGGGGGCACACATGAAAGAGATATTCACAAAAGTTTTAAAAGCCTAAATTTCCTTCTCACTGGGTCCAGCTGGCAAGGATTGGAAAGGCAGGTTCATAGAGACAAAGAGGTAGGACTTTTCAAACTCTCCACTGAGGTTTTTTCATTAAAAAAAAGTGCAACACTTCTCAATTACCACAGGCTGGACTGTTAAAACTCTTGGGTAAACAAAGCAACAAATTGTAGTGTAGTAGTGGTTTTGTCCTATAGCCAAAAGAGATCTCAAGGCTTTCGTTCCATCTTCTCTAAGTCTATAATATAGAAGCTCTTGTTAAGGCTGAAAATTAAAATGGCCTCCAAGAACCCATCATGTTAGAAGGTATAACTTCTGGTGAAAGAGTAAAGGAATTATATTGTAAATAGACTATTATATTGTAAATGGAAATTACTGTTTCTATTGCTCCTTTCTTGGAACTAAGTCTTCTTCCTCAAATATCAAATGGGAGGGGCCCTTATCACTTGTAAGGACCAATAGGATAATGGTTGAGTCCAAGGTAAAGAAGCCTAGCAAAGACAATTAAAACCAGCTCTGCACTAGCTTTTAGGAGGGAGGGCCGTATTTTATTTGGTTTCATTTTTTATGTGTTGTATTTTGCAAGAATGATGATGACATTGAGGGCCAAAGCCAAGAATCACAGAGTCTACTTGGTCTGCTCCTGGTCTAGGAAATAGGCATAAAAGAAAAGTATTTCTTTTTAATATAAGGTCTGGCTTAACAAATCAGGGGAGTAGCTTACAAAGGGTATAAGCCTAGCCAAGAGTAGTACTGACCAAACAGAGGAAATATAACTTTATGGTTAAAATCACATTTTCTGGAGCCAGACTATCTAGATTCATCTTCCGGCTCTGATTCCTCCTAGCTATGTGATCCTGAGAAAGTTTCTTAGCATCCCTGACTTTTTTCCTCATCTAAAAGTGGGGAGACTAACAGTTTCAGTTTCTTAACATTGTTTTAAGGATTAAATGAAATAATTCTTATAAATATTGTAGAACCTTGCACTCAATAAATGTTAGCTATTATAAAATAATGTGTCTACCCTGCTAGAGATATTTCTTGGCAGATGTGGCAGAAAGAGCTGTGGCTATAGGTTTGGAAGGTTTTAATCCTAGTTACATGAAAACTTGAAAATCACTGTTAGCCAAGTACATCTTATTGCTCCTTTCTCATTTTCTTTGCAGTTCTATCCCTTGCTATGCTATTCTCCCCTGACTAAAATGCCTTCTCCATCCTTTATCTCTATCTATCCGACCCTAACACAATTCCACATCCTAAAATACCAGTGTATTTACAATCAGTACTATGCAATTTAGTACTTAATTGTCCTTTAATCCTTTCATAATGTCTACATCAATCGTTCCTAAGAATTAGTAAATTATATGCCACTGTTAGATGAAAATATCATTTAGTTCATAGTAGGTGCTCAATAAATCTATAGGCACTCTGGAAAAATATTAAGAAAGTATGTAAGCTTGCCTCAAAACTAGGTCATTATCAGTCATTAGTAAAACACACTTGGCATTTCAGTTTTTTTCAGTTGATTTGTAGATCATGGGCTCCAGTGTCAGATAACCTGGATTCAAATCTCAGCTACACTTGTGCTAGCTAGACAAGTCACTTAACCTCTTTGGGCTTTGATTTCTTCACACGTATAATGAGTAATAAGAACAATCAAATTCATACGGTTGTCAGGAGGATTTATTATGAATTTGTATAAAGTATTTAGCAAAATGCCTGTAAGGATTGTCTTACATTGTAAATGTTGGCTGCTAATTGCTTTACCAGATTAAATGAATAGGATCTCCTAGAAGTGGAATACAAACATATATTCTGTTAGAAGTTATCACTAAAAAAAAAGATCAAAGCATAGGATCAGGCCTGAAAAGCGAAAGCCCAGGAGAGTATCTGTAGGGAGGGGCCCTGTGGGACTATGAGAAACCATACTATGAAAGAGAACTAAATTTGGAACACTCGACAAAAACTTCTCCAGCTTCACAGGTTTATCATAGGTTGATTCTCACAGTGACTAGCTTAAATTTAGTTCTAAAAAAGAGAAGAGCTAACGCTGCATTTTTGAAAGATTCCCATTTGGTTTATTAAGTAATTAACTTCCTGATGCATAGAAGACAAAGCACTGAGGGGCCCTCTAAAGCCAATTAAAGCCCAAATGACTGATTGCTGCAAATAATGGGTACACAGAAGAAAGCTTTCCCTTTCAGAGGCTACCTCCCACCAATCTACTAATTGGACTGGGGAGAAGAAAAGCAATGACAAGGAAGCCAGGAAATGACAACCTGAAAGAGGGGTGAGAGTCTAGGAATCAAAAGAAAATTAGGTAAAACTTAGCCCATCTCTCAGTGAATGTTAAGCAGACACCAAGCAAACACCATATCTGGCCGTCTATTCAGCTGGGAGCACCGACTCACTACAAAGGCCCAGAGCCAGTTTGTAATGCTCTGTAATGTAGGTTATCCACAGCTACTTTGGAACACCAAGCTAGCCTCTCTCTAAGTCTCAGAATATTCTCGAGAGGTCAAGATCACTGGTACTCACCAGAGAGTCATTCTAGTGTAAGATGAATTAAGCATAACAGAGAATATAAAATCCTCAAAATGAGCAAGGTAGGCTTGTAATAAATCAGATTATTTTGCACCCTTTCCATATTACTTGAAATTTTATTTTAGATACACATTGTTCCTTGAGTTTTGGAAGTATCTTTATTTATTTCTCTATTTTCCACTAGTGCTTAGCACAGTGCCTGCACAAAAGAAGTGCTCAATACATGTTTATTGAATTGAAATATGTTTGCATCTCAAAAACAGCTAAGGATGGGAGAGGAACAAAACTAAGAAAACACTTTCTGGTCATCTACAGCAACATTACCTCTTTTTTGTAGATTTTTTGTTCAATTATCTTGAATGTAGTGCCTAGGCACACCAAAAACTATTTAGTAAGATGTATGGCAAATTATACAAGAGATACAATGCATTGGGATCCAGATTTTCTTATGTTCTCCCATTTTCAACAATGGCCTGACTTCCCAAAAAGTATTCTTTAAAAAAGAAAATTATAAGACACATGAAGTCAATTTTTTTAATTTGAGTTTTTGAATCATTTGAGATTCAACTTTAGGTTCTATGTAACTTGAGGCAGTGTTTTATAGTAGAAAGAGCACAGCTTTTGAAGTATATGATCTTGAGCAAGTTACTCAATCTTTCTGAGCCTCCATTTCCCATCTGTAAAATGGCAGAATATTAATAGACCTTATCTCATAGGATTTTGAAACCTAATAAAGTCAACACCTCTAAGTAAACACTCAGAAAAATGCATAACAATAATAAGCACTTAATAAATTTTAGGAAATATTTGTATGACTATAAAGTGAAATTAAATAAAATAAACATGTAGAGCAGGGGTTACAGCTTATATCTAATTAAGCCTCATACAGGTACATCTGGTACAATCTCTAAAGCAAGTTATTTCTGCATAAGCTTAGGAAGCTCTTGGAGAACTGTGGTATAGGAGGCAATAAGTTAACTTGACCTTGATCAGGGGGTGGAGTGCAAGGGATAGAACAGCTTAGTCATCAGAGAACATAAGTACAGTGGGGTATCTTCCACTTGGATTTCTTTCCAAGCCCAATGCCACATTATTTCTGAATATGAAGGAATGGAACAAGTAAGGACATAAAAGAGTATTACTAAAAGCTGGAAAGGAAGAAAATGTGTGAGCTAAGTAACTTTGGAGGTGAGTGGAGACTGTAAGACTAAAGAGAAAAAGAACTATACATAAACACCATACTCAGAAAGTTGCTTACCACTGGGATATGGGTTAAGAATTTTGATACTATACATGTATACTAGAAAGTCACCACGAACACTGAATTAGCAAATATTGAACCAGTGCTCACAGGGGAAATACGATATTAGGTTCCTGAAAGCCTCTGGTCACAACATTCTCTTTAATGAATCAGTATATAAGCTTGTTTTATGCAGTTTCTGTTTAAAGATAATTTATTTAATATATATTGTGGAGTCATTAACATTGAATTTGTGGCCAAAAACACTATAATTCATGCCTGAACGAAGTTTGTCTACTTTATGCATTTTTTCTATCGCAGCCTTTCTATGCTCAGGAACACTAAACAGTACTTCAGCATTAAGTTTGGTGCCATTTTAAAGAGTTAAATCACCACCAAAAAAAAAAAAAAA
>NW_024349122.1:56015-98531 GCF_902729225.1 Pteropus medius | reverse complement strand
AAAAAGCAGGACCACCTTCTTACACCGTAGACAAGAATAGACTCAAAATGGATTGAAGACTTAAATGTAAGACCTGAAACCATAAACCTTCTAGATGAAAATATAGGCAGTACACTCTCTGATATTACTAACAGAAATTTCTTTTCAGATATATCTCCTCAGGCAAGGGAAACAAAAGAAGAAATAAACAAATGGAACTACATCAAACTAAAAAAAATTTTGTACAGCAAAGGAAACCATCAACAAAACAAAAAGAGAACTGACTGGGAGAAAATATTCACTAATGATTCATCTGATAAGGGGTTAATATCCAAAATATATAAAGAAATTTTACAACTCAACAACAAAAAACAAACAATCCAATTAAAAAATGGGCAGGAACCTGAACAGATACTTCTCCAAAGAGGAAATACAGATGGCTAATAGATATATGAATAGATGCTCAGGGTCGCTAATTATCATGAAAAGAAAATTAAAATCCCAATAAGATATCATCTCACACCACTCAAAATGGCTATCATCAATTAATCAAAAAACAGCAAGTGTTGGTGAGGATGCGGAGAAAAGGGAACTCTCATACATTGTTGGTGGGATTGCAAATTGGTACAGCCACTATGGAAAACAGTATGGAGGTTTCTCAAAAAATTAAAAATGGATATTTCTTTTGGCCCAGCAATTGCACTTCTGGGTATTTATCCAAAGAAAACCAAAACAATAATTTGTAAAGATCTGTGCACTTCAATATTTATGGTAGCACAATTTACAATAACCAAGATATGGAAACAACCTAAATGGCCATCAACACACAATTGGATAAAGAAGTTATGGTTCATATATACAATGGAATATTACTCAGCCATTAAAAATATGAAATTCTACCATTTGCAACAACATGGATAGACATAAAGGTTATTATGCTGAGTGAAATAAGTCAGATGGAGAAAGATAAATACCATATGATTTCACTTATATGCGGAATCTAAGGAGCAAAATGAACAAACTAATCCAAAACAGACTCACAAATATAGTGGACAATTTGGTGATGGACAGAAGGGAGGTGGGTTGGGGGGCTGAGAGAATGGGGTGAAGTGTTAAAGTTGTACAAATTAGTAGTTGATAGTTGGTCACAAGTTGGGGAGCACATCAGAGGGAATGCAGTTAGCATTAATATGATGGCTAGGTGGAGGGCCAGGGGAGAGAATGAGCAATTGGGGGCATCGTTTTATGAACTATATAGATGTCTAACCAATGTACTGTGTACTTGAAACTAATTTAAATAAATAAATTTAAAAAATAAAAATAATTGTAAAATCTTCAGAAATTTTGTCAGTCAGTTGTTAAACACGGCCATTATTAAAAATTATATTAATTATATGTACAATTAAACAAGTTATTTTTAAATTAAAGATAATTCTCAAAACACATCATTTCCTAATTCTTGTACTACATTTTAATACTCTCTATGACCTTGAGATTATTTGCATCTATAGTATGTGCTTGGTACAAATGCCCTATAAAAGTGCATATTTTTAGTGTCAGTCCCCAGAGGGACTAAAAAGCAAAAGAGTCATACACAGATCCCCCCTTAGTCACCAGGAGAACAAAACTCTAGCTCAACACAATGTCTCTGGTTATATATTAGCTACACAAAATTCACCTGGTGCTCCAAATTGTTATGCTGGACTCAAATAGTAATTCTCGAGAAATAGAGGAATTAAATGAACAAGCTTATCCACACCTCTCATTTTTCCTGGTTCATTCAATTGCACACTTAGCAGGGGCACACAACACTCAGAATAGCTCATTCATTGCTCCTACCCCTCCTCCTTAGCTGGTAGGTTCTGAAACCACTCAGGAAAGAAACTATTAATGCTGTATCATAATCATCTAATACTCATTGTGTACACTGCCTTCACCAATCAGGCCCGGTTCTGCATTCTTACCGAAGTCTTTTTTTTAAAGCAGTCTTTCCAGCCACAAATATTTAGAGTGCCTACTACATGAGAGTAGTAAATATATATAAATATAAATAAATAAATAAATAAATAAATAAATAAATAAATAAATAAATAAATACACACACACACACATTCCATTGTGTGTGTGTATGTGTATATACCTAAAATTATACATAAATAATTTTACAATTATACATGGAGAATTGTTTACAACTAAACAAAGATGACTTACTACAGGACAAAATAAAATTTAATGCTGAATAGGAGCAGAAATCCAGAGATATGTAAGTTCTTGGCATATGGAAAGAAGAAAGCCAAGGGGAATTATAATGAAAAATATTAGCTGATGTTTACTGAATATTTACCATATGTCAGATTCCATAAGCCCTTTACATAAATCACCTTATTTAATCTTCACAACCACCAAGTAAGAGAGATGGCATCTTCCCCACTTTATAGCTGAAAAAACTCAAGATGTAGAGGTTAAATAATTCACCCACAATAATACAGCTAGTTAAATGTTGGAATAATGGTCTGCTATAAACTGAATGTTTGTATCACCCCAAAATTCATATGTTAAAACCATAACCCCAAGGTATAAGGAGGTAGGCTTTCGAGAGGTGATTATGTCATGAGCGAGGAAGCCTCATAAATGGAATTAGTTCTCTTATGAAAGAGACTCCAGAGAGCTTCCTTACTCCTTCTGCCATGTGAAAATACAAGAAGTCACAGTGTGCAAACTCCACCAGGACCAACCACTCTAGCACTCTAATCTGAGACTTTCCAGCCTCTAGAACTGTAAGCAATACATTTCTGCTGTTTATAAGCCACCCAGTCTATAGTATTTTGTTATAGAAACCCAAAGGGACTAAGACAAGGTCTATCCCAGGTCTTTCTGATTCCAGAACCCTAGGTAGGGTTCAAGGGAAGCTGAAATGATGTATCATATTCTTCTATATAAGAATGTAGAGATTATTTTATCGTTTTAAGAGCTATTAACAGAATTCATTCTCTTTTTCAACATGTCCTAAGTACTGTTCTATAGTAGTGAAGAAACACAAAATTTCCTGCCTTCATGGAAGTTACATTACAAGGAAAGATAAATCCTCCTAAGGATAAAACTGCATGTATTGGGACAAATACTATAATGAATGCTTGGACCAGAATATGATAAAGCCCTTCTGACAAATGCCACCTGGGACAGCCCTGTAGTCAGACAATGTTAAGTTTATTAACTTACTATAGCAAAGGAAACTACACACCAGAGGAACCATGGGGCAATTCACCAAAGAAAGTGATAGCATTATATTGGATCTGGTGGGCAGAGTATGGGGGAGAAGAATGTAAGTACAATGTAAATGAGGCTACGGTTTGATGGTCTCAAAGCAGAGCAGAGCTATGTATAAAGGGGTAAACATCACCCCTAAGCTGAGAAGTAGACCACAGTTTCTTATTCTTTGGAAACTATAGAATTGAAATAAATATGAAATGGTGGGTCCCAAATCTGAAGCTCTTCCATTGCATTGGAAATTAAAGTTGCTTCCAGGCAAGAATGGAGTGTTCCATTATTACTAATATGATTCCAAACAGCAAAGTTCTGACAGCCCGAGATTTTTGAGAACAAGCTTTTTAAGTATTAGATACTTTTGTTAATTAACAAAAAGAGTCTGAGTTTTTATAGGTCCTAAAGTCACCTTAGCTAACAATCCTAACCATCTGAGTGTTAACTGGCAACAATGCCACAGTAGGGCAAGGAGGCTGCCCTTTCAGTATAGAGGAAAAGGAATTTAGTGTTGCCAGGACAATATTGGAAGGAGATGTGAGGAGCTGAGAGGGGAGCGTCACAGGGAGACTGAGATGGAATAAGCCTGTGGGTGGGGTAATGTCATAGATCATGAGATCATAGATGGTTTGATAGAGGGAGAGAGGAAGAGAAGAAGAGAGAAGGGAGGGGGAGGAAGGGAAAGAGGGAGGAAGAGAGAGAGACAGAGAGAGACAGAGAAAGAAACAGCCTCAAAGAGACAGGTTGTGTCCCTGTGTGGGCCAGAGACAGCATGAGTGCCCAGGAAGTATATGAGGCTCCCCTAGAAGTTAACCAAAAGCTTTGATATGTGTTTGAACTTCCAATAGGCCATGAATTAATTTTATATTTAGATCTCAAGGGCAGGAAAACTACAAGCTGACATAAAACATATAGGACACAAGGCAAACCAAATAAGTTTTACTTCGACCTACAAGAAATAAATTTAGAGAACATATTTCCTCAAGTAGAGCTCCACCTCTATTAGTCAACAACTGCCCAAATTGGAAATAGGCCAGAAGAAATCAAAAGAGACAAAAAGTAAGCAGTTGTGATAAGCAAGATATGAAGAATTTAAGAAAGCAAAGCTGGTTAAGACAGCATTATTTCCATGCACTTCTTACTGAGGAAGCAGGTCATTCCATGAGGTTTTTATGACCTCACTCTAAAGGTAAAGGCAGGACAATCAGTTGTATCTGGCTAATGGAAATCAACAATTGTGTTATGTTGGGAATGTGGAGAAGGCTCTAAGGCTGCAGGCAGGCTGGGCCATCTATGTGTAGTGAGATAAAAATCATTGTAAAACTGACAGTTTAAAATAAAATATTATATCTCGGCATCTTAAGAATATACAACGTAAAGATGACTGGCTGAGCCATTAAAAGTCACCAAGTGAATTGAGTCACAAATACGCTGGAGTTAGACTTTAAGACTTAGTGTCCTTCAGAGGTATTTTATTTGTCCACAACAGCGACTTCAAATAATTTTAACTTTCTAAAAATTAAAAAAAAAGGAACTATCGTGTTAGAAAAACATCATTTTACCTCCTTCTCTCAAAGAAGCAGAGGATCTAACAAGATTCAGCCCACATTTCCATGTATCTAAAGGAGGCTGGAGAAGCTGGAAAATGCATTCTGTTTCCCTGAAGTCTCCACCACTCTAGAATGTCTCATACTCTCAACCAGTTTCACTTATTTATATTACCTGGCAGACTCCTGAAGGAGTCTGTAATTTCTGAGTGAAATATCAAACTTCATAATACTTTGTTGAAAAAAATTGTGAATACATCCTTTCTATTCACTCATATACTCAACAGTGGATTGGGGGGCTTTTTTATATAATATAATATTGTGCCTTGTAAGGCTCCTTTTTCTGAGCTCTACAAAGGAAATTGCTTCCCCTTGCCCTAGGTTCCCTTCTTTGTTCAGCTTGTTATCTTCTGTTTGGTTATCAGCATGTGTGAAGAAGGATAATGTGACCTCTGGGGCAGGAGGACCCTTAAAATGAAGAAAGCTATTAGCAAATCAACCCTAAAATAATTTATTTTTAAGCAGTAGATAGCACAGAGGCTGTGTGTGTTTATCACAAGGCCTTAATAAAGATAAATTAGAATTTTGAGTTCCTCTAAGGAACTGGCTTTAACTTCTGACATATACCAAAATGTATGTCACAACTAATTAGGTGGGATTCACATATAACTTTCAAGTATATTTAGGTAGTAGATAGGAATGATGTATTTGATATATTTGTCTGCATTTAGATGTGTCATTGATGGTATGAAAATCCAGGGGGCTTTGAGACTAAGGAGCAATGCCATGAAGAATGTGTGTTCATTATAAAATCTATGTCAAGATTTGTTAGGCTGCAGCATAGAGGGCAAATGAACAGAATGCCAGTCCTACATCCATGTGATGAATAAAATTGTGATGGCTAAATTTCATTTTTATTGTCTTCTGTCTGCATTTGTAGGATTTCTGAATTTACCAAAAAGAGAGGGGGTGGAAGCATTGAAAGGGCTGACTCTGTTATCCAAATGATCTCAGAAACTGGTACTTTGGTCTCTCTGCCTTGAGATTCAGGACCTGGACTAGGATAAGGCAAGCCAGGCCCATAGGGCACAACATTTAAGGGAACTCTTACTCTCAGGGTTAGGCAAGTGCAGGATCAGCATGTTTGAGCGAGCACCTCCTTAAATTTTGCTCTCTGGGGGCCTGGCTTGTCCCACCTTAGTCCCAACCCTGTTGGGAACATTTTCATTCTTGAACTGTGTTGCTATAAGAACTCACCAAAGGAGTGAGAAGGCCCCAAAAAATGTGGAATGCTTGCAAAATCATGTAGAACAACATGTGCCACAACTTATTAGGACACGTTGTGCAAACAACATCATAATCACTTAAAGTGTCACAGTAAGGAAAGAGAAAGGTCACTATATATTAGTAGCATGTCTGAATATCTTTTTCTCAATTCCAAAGCCTAGTGATGAAATTAAGGGCTAACAAAGTACTACTAAGGAGATACCCTGCAGGTGAGAAGTAAGGACCCTACTCTGAAGTTCTGTGGTTTGTGATTGGTGCACTAGTTGATTGTACCATTGGGCTAATAGAAACTACAACTCATTTCTTCAACTAGGCTGAGAATCTGAAATCTTGGTAACATGATTCATTTGCTTGTGAAACATTTTTCCATACAGAGCCCAAAAGGGAAACCTCAGGCTTGTCTCACAATTTCCAAGTAGAAAACAGTTCTAGTGAGGAACTTAATTATACAGGCTGGAGGAATGAGGCAGGAAATTTCAGGTTTTCTTACTTTCCTCCAAGTGTCTCAAGCTAGATTACAAAGTATCCTCTGTTTTAAACTCCAGCCCACTTCCTCTCCTCTCTCTTCATCCACTCCAAACCTTAAGGCCCAGAACATGATTATATATGTCAGAACTGAGAAAAGAAGTCTAAAATGGTGCCAAGTGAGAAGAGTCATTATCATCCAGCTTTCATTGGAACCCAACTTGAGATTTTCCAAATGGAAGATCACAGAATGCTTCCAGGTAGGAAAAAAAGAACAGCCACTTCTTCAAAATTTATCAAACTGGCTCATGAAGCTCTGTGGCCACAAAATCACTCTTGTTAAACAGAGTCTCTCTGGAAATGAATTTCAAACATAGGGATTAAAATTACTTTTGAAACAATCACAGCACATGGAGGGGAAAAGTCCTTGATAAAATGTGGTTTCCATTTGTTGAATTCCACTTTATTCAGTTTGGCTCTCTGGCAGGTTCCCCCTTAGTTTGGCTGTGCTATGTGGGAGTGGGGCTTTGAACAGACCATTTTAAACAAGTGATTGCCCTAAGCATAGTCCAGAACCTGGTGTATATAATGTTGCCTTCCAAAAGTGCATGGTCAATATTCTGCATTAGTTGACACCACTCATCAATTATTCAAATATTGTTTAATATACTTGTAAGTGTACAATACTCTATTTTTGGAGCTGGAGGGAGGTAGACTGAGAAAGACAGATGCCAAAGAGATCAAGAGTTCGCTATTAGAGCTAAGTATCCAGTTAGGAGGTTAAGATATGCACATGAATAGCTAGTACGAAGTATGAAAAGTTACATTCCGCAAGAGAGGAACATAAAATGGACTTAAACCTCCATACTCAAGGTGTATTCTGCAAACTAGTGCATGGGGATACCAAGGAGCTTGTTAGAAATGGAGAATCTCAGGCCCTGCACATGATCGACTGATTCAGACTCTGTAGTTTAACAAAAGCCACAGGTGATTCTTATACTCATGAGAGTTGGAGAACCCTTTACTATAGTAGTTCAGAGGAAGGTGAAATCACCTCTAGCTGAGAAGCTCAGGAAAGGCCTGAAGAAGGAAGATGACACCCGAGCCAGATTTCAACAGTATGCCGTAACCTTCTAGTTGGCCACCAAAATTTGCTCTCTGCTTCTTTCATACATGTGGATAGACTATATTGCCTAACTTCCTTCGCAGTTATGTGTGTGTGTGTGACTAATTTATTTCCAGTGGAATATGATAAGTGGCATGTGCTGTTCCAGGCCTAGACCTTAAGAAAGAGTAAATCTGTCTCTTTCCTCTTCCTCCAGATGAAACCTGGATGAGGAGGGCCAGCCTTGACCACTCGAATGAGGACAACACCCTAGGGAATAGTAGAGCAATAACTTGTTGAAATGACAATTTATAAGGAGCCTAAGTTCCTGAATGGCCATGCAAAGCAGAGGCACTGACATTCTCAAACACTCATGACAGAACTGTCACATGAGAGAAAAATGAACTTCTGAATTTTAAAGCTATTCTACTATATTCTCTCTCTCTCTCTCTCACAGGAATCCTGTTTACCCTACAAATGCTGGCACATACAGACACAGAGAGATGGTGAGAAGGATATTATTTATGGCTTAAGGAGCAGCATAAGTAGACACAGGGGTATGTGTAAATGTGCATGGAGTGTTCAAGAAATCACAGTAGCTTGGCTGGTGGGAATATATGGCATATGAAGTTATAATAGCAAATAGAATTGGAAAGATACTTCAAAATTCATATGATGGGATCTGGCATTTCAGTCCAATGGTAACAGGAAACCACTGAAGATCTAACAAGGGAATGTAGAGTTCGGGGGAAATTATTCTGGCAATAGTGTATGATGGGTTGAAGTGGTGAGAAAGAGAAATAGGAAATCCAGTTAGGCTTTTGCAATAGACCAGCTGAAGAATGGAGATAAGAAACTCAGTGAAGCTAATTCTAGTACAAATATAGTAATTAAAGTGTCATTCTCAATTTAGGTGTTCCTCCAAATAAATCTGACAAGAACCTTTAAGTTCACAGAGGCAAAATTAATGATAGAGTATCTACAGTGGGGTATATTTTGTCACCATAGATATTTGAACATGGATTTGACCCACAAAAAAAGAAAAATTATGAAACGAGAAAAGTTTCATAACCAGAAAGTGCTATTATGTGGAAATGTATCCAAATACACATCTCTTTATTATCTGCATTCCTAGCAGTTAAACTAAAACTGAATTTTTACAAATGATATATCTTCCCAATGATATCCTCTCATTTCTAAGCTGTTTTCTCTTTAATCGATTGTCCACAGTAAACACCTAACATCTGACTTTCAGTTCCTTTGCCCCAGACTTTACGAAGTGTTTTTATTTTTTAATTTGGCTTTTCAGAAAATTTAGATTATTGTATATAGGTTATGCTTTAAAGCATATCTCAGCCATATTAAAACTAAATGAGTTTAATGATAAATATACTCCAAGTCGATGACTGGTTAGAATTCCAGGATTATAATGGGATCCAACTGAAGCACTCCTGAGGGTACAAGCACACAAATATTGAACTTAAAATTTACAGGCATTAAAAGTGTAGAGAGTGCACTAAAGAAGTTGATTGAAATCAATTAGCCTCCCGAAAATTGGGAGGTGCTCAGAGAACAATTAGGAAGAGTGCAATCCATATTCATTAATACATATTGGTTCCCTAAGTAACAGATATCTGTTGTGATTAACAAAGTAGTTTTAAAAAAGAGCCTCATTAAAAAAAAAAAAAAAAAAAAAAACAGGTGTGGGAAAGGCTTTCAAAGCACAATAGATAGTAACATTCTTAAATTATATTAGAAAGAAGCTGCAATCTAATTCATGATAAAATATATTTATTAATAATAGGAGTAGAAGGGAGGGACTCCAATTCGGATGTGTTATTCAACACAGAAAGGAAGTAATGAAGCCTCATTCCCCCTTGCCCATGGCTTATTTGATAACTTGATAGTATTCCATGTGATAGGAAGGTCAGAGCCCAAACATAGGCAAAGGAGGAAGGCTTCTGCCTGTGAGGAGGTCCCTAGCCAGAATGGTCTCCAATACTGGGCTGCCATCATCTGAAAAGTCTCAGCATTCACTTCAGGCCTCAATAAGTAAGGAATCCAGAGCTATGGACTCTAATCAAAGGCCTACTTGCTGGGGGTCCCTGAGGGAATCATCAATTACTCTGTAAAATGGTGATGATAATACTTGTCCTGCCAACCTCACAATGTTGTTTAATAATCAAATGTGACTGCATATATGAAAGTTGATCATTGCTGTACAGTGCAAGGAATTTTTACTGTTTTACTACTTTGTTCATAATAGCAGCATACTTTATGCCAGCTACTGTGCTAAGTACTAATAGTAATTAATGATTTACTTTTTATAACTATGCCATGAAAATAGGTTCTATTATTATCCCACTTTACAGATGAGGAAAAAGAGCCTGAGACAGATTAACATATCCAAGATCACACAGCTAGTATATGGGAGAACAAGAATGTGAGGCTAAGGCTCTAAATTACTGCATTCCATTATCCCTCGATATTTGCATATTTCATCTCTTCTGGGTTTTTATTCCTCTGTTGAGCTCATTCTGCTTTTCATAGATTACACTGTACATTCATATACCTTCTCATTTAATCAGCACTGCAATCCTGTGAGGTAGAGAAATCATTCCCTATATCATGGAAGAAAATCCAGACTCAGGGAAAGTGACTTGACAAGGCCACACAGCTAGTGTTAAGTGTTTTTTGCTAATACACTGAAGCTGCTTTACCATTTTTTTTAAATTATAGTGATATTGGTTAACGAAATCCAGTAAAATATACTGTGTGTGTTCAATGCCCATAGTTAAATTTCTCTCCATCACCATATATTTGACCTCTTTTACCCCATAAACTCCCCACCTCCACCCTCCCCCCAACCCTGTGGTAACCACTATACTATTGTCCATGTCAAAGATTCCCTCTTTGTCCTGTTCATTCGTTACTTTTAGGTTTATATTCCACATATAAGTGATATCATATGGTTTTCAATTTCTTCTATCTGGCTTATTTCGCTTAGCATGATTATCTCGAGATCCATCCATGTTATCGCAAATGGCAGTATTTCATCTCTTCTTATGAGTAATGTTCCAATGTACATATGTACCACAGCTTCTTTATACAATCATCTATTGTAGAACACTTCCATGTCCTAGCCACCATGAATAATGCTACTATGAATATTGGTATGCAAATATCTTTTCAGATTTGTGTTTTCTAGGTGTTGGGGTAAATACCTAGTGAAGGGATTGGTGGATCATATGGTAGATCAATCCTTAGTTTTTTGAGGAACCTCCATACTGTTTTCCATAGTGACTATACCAATGTGAAGTACCACCAGTAGTGTATGAGAGTTCCTTTTTCTCCACATCCTCTCCAACATTTGTTATTACTTATCCTGTTGATTACAGCTATTTTAACAGGTGTAAGATGGTATCTCATTGTGGTTTTGACTTGCATTTCCGTAAAAGCTAGCGATGATGAGCATCATTTCATATGTACGTTGGCCATTTGTATGTTTTCTTGGGAGAAGTATCTGTTCAGATCCTCTGCCCATTTTTTTTAACCGAGTTCTCTGTTTTTTGCTGTTATTCAGTAGTACGAGTTCTTTGTATATTTTGGATATTAGGTCCTTATTGGAGGTGTTGCTTGCAAATATATTTTCCCATTCAAATGGTTGTTTCTTTACCTTGTTGATGGTTTCTTTTGCTGAGCAGAAGCTTTTTAGTTTGATGTAGTCTCATTCATTTATTTTATCTTTTACTTCCCTTGCTTTTGAGGTCAAATTCATAAAATCCTCATTAAGTCCAAGGTCCCTGAGTTTAATTCCTGTTTTCTTCTATGCACTTTATTGTTTCAGGTCTTATATTCAAGTCCTTAATCCATTTTGAGTTAATTTGAGTGTGTGTCAATACACAACAACAGTCTTGTTTCATTCTTTTGCAGGTCACTTTCCAGTTTTCCCAGCACCATTTATAGAAGAGGCTTTCCTTTCTCCACTGTATGTTTTTGGCTCTTTGGTAGAAAATTACTTCCCAAATAAACATAGGTTTACTTCTGGACTCTTGATCCTGTTCCACTGGTCTGTGTGTCTGTATTTCTACCAATAGCATACCATTTTGATTATTGTCACTTTGTAGTATAATTCGAAGTCAGGCAGAGTAATGCTTCCAGCCTCATTCTTTGTTCTCAGGATCAATTTAGCAATTCTAAGTCTTTTGTGCTTCCATATAAGTCTGATAATATTTTGTTCTATTTCTCTAAAAAATGCCGATGGGATTTTGAAGGGGATTAAATCTATATAATGCTTTAGGTAATAAGTTATTTTAACTATATTGATTCTTCCAATCCAAGAACACAGAATACCTTTCCAATTTTATATATCTTCTTCAATTTCTTTTAATAGAGTCTTATTATTTTCATTATATAGGTCCTTCACATTTTTTATTAAATTTATTCTAGATATTTTATTCTTTTTGTTGCAATTGCAAAAGCAATTATTTTTTTCCACTTATTTTCTGACAATCAATATTACACTATAGGAATGCTATGGATTTTTGAACACTGATTTTGTATCCAGAAACTTTACTGTATTTGTTTATTGTTTCTAATAGTGTTCTTGTGGAGTCTTTAGGGTTTTCTATATAGAGAATTACGCCATCCACAAATAGTGATGCTTTCATTTTTTTATTTCCTATTTGAGAGCCTTTTATATCTTTCTCTTGCCTGATTGCACTCACTAAGACCTCCAACGTCATATTCAATAACAGTGGCAATAGTGTACATCCATGCCTTGTTCCTGATCTTAGAGGGAAGGTTTTTAGTTTTTCACTGTTAAGTATAATGTTGTCTGAGGGTTTGTCATATATGGCCTTTATTATGTTAAGGTATTTTCCTTCTATACCAATTTTGTTAAGTGTTTTGATCATAAATGAATGCTGTATCTTGTCGAAGGCTTTCTCTGCATCTATTGATATGATCATATGATTTTTATTTTTTAATTTGTTTCTGTGGTGTATCGCATTAATAGATTTGCATATGTCAAACCATCTCTGTGCCCCTGGGATGAAGCCCACGTGATTGTGGTGTATAATTTTTTAATATATTGCTGTATTCAGTTCACTAGTATCTAAGTTAGGATTTTTGCATCTGTGTTCATGAGAGATATTTGTCTGTAGTTTTCTTTATTTGCGTTATCTTTACCAGTTTTAGTATCAGCGTAATATTGGCCACATAAAATGATTTAGGAAGTATTGCCTCCTCTTCAATTTTTTGATGAGTTCGAGGAGAATAAGCACTAAATCTTCTTTGAATGTTAGGTAGAATTGAGTGGTGAAGCCATCTGGTCCTGGATATTTACCTTTCAGTAGGTTTTTGATGATTGTTTCAATTTCCACACTACTGTTCTGTCTGTTTAGATTTCCCAGTTCTTCTTGATTCAGTTTAGGAATACTGTATTTTTCTAAGTACTGGTCTATTCCTTCTAGATTATTAAATTTGGTCTTATATACTTTTTGATAGTATTCTTGTACGAACCTCTGTATTTCTGTGATATCAGTCATAATTTCCACTCCTTCTACCTGATTTTAGTTGTGTCCTTTCTCTTTTCTCTTTAGTGAGTCTAGCCAGGGATTTGTCAATTTTATTAACCTTCTCAAAGAACTAGCTATTTGTTGCATGTATTTTTCCTATTAGTTTTTTGTTTGGTTTGGTTTTCAATTCATTGAGTTCTGCTACAATTTTGATTCTTTGTTTCTTCTGTTGAATTTAGGCTTTCTTTGTTCCTCCTTTTCTAGTTTTATAAGATGAAGCATTAGGTTATTTGGCCTTGTTCCTGTTTTTGGAGATAGGACTGTAATGATATGAACACTTTCCTCTTATGAACACTTTTGCAGTGTCCCAAAAGTTTTGATATGTTGTACTATCATTATCATTCATTTCTATGTATCTCTTGATCTCTCTTTTGTATTTCTTTTCTGACCCAGGTTTTCTTCAGTAGCATGTTGTTTAATCTCCATGTATTTGTGGTTCTTCCTGATTTCTTTTTGCCATTGATTTGTAGTTTCAAAGCATTATGATCAGAGAATATGGTTGGTATGATTTCAACCCTCTTATATTTGTTGAGAATATTTCCGTGTTCCAGTATGTTGTCAATTCTTGAGAACGTTCCATGTGCACTGGAAAATATATAAGCAGCTGTTTTGGTATGGAAGGCTCCGTATATGTCAATTATGTCCAGTTGTTCTATTGAGTCATTTAATGTTATTTCCTTACTGATTTCCTATTTGGATGATCTGTCCCTTTCCGACAGTGCGGTATTTAGGTCCTTACTATGATAATGTTTTGGTCTGTTTCTCTCTTTAGTTCTGTTAGTAATTGCTTTACATGTTTCGAGGCTCCCTGATTGGGAGCATAGATTTTAATAGGTGTTAATTCTTTTTGGTGTATGATTACCTTTATCATTATGAAGTGTGCCTCAGTATCTTTACCTTTTGTATTTTGAAGTCTATTTCATCTGATATTAGTACCACTACTCTCACTTTTCTCTGAATGCCCTTTGCTTGAAATATAATTTTCCACCCTTTCACTTTGAGTCTATATTTGTCTTTGAAGCTGAGATGTGTGTCCTGGAGGCAGCATATGATTGAGTTTTTTTTTTTTTATCCAATCTGCAACTCTGACTTTTTATTGATGAGTTCAGTCCATTTATATTTAGAGTGATTATTGAAATATGAGGTCTTCTAATAGCCATTTTATCTTTTGATTTCTGATATCTCAGTGTTTCCATAGCTTCCTTGTCCTTGTGTTTCTGTTTTCTTCATTTGGTTGGCTTTTGTGGTTTTTCCCTCTGGTTCTTCTTGTTTTATGTTATATACTTCAGTTCTGAATCTTTCACATGTGGTTACCATTGCAAATATGTAAAGGATATATTTATACAGTCATCTATTTTCCTCTGTGTATGCCTTACCTCCATTCCTCTTTGCAAATTTGGATCTTTGAATCCTCCCGTTTTCAGTCATTGTTGTCTCAATTTATCCCTATGTATGCTGAACATTCATTGCTATCCTGCTATAGCAAATCTGTTCTTACTGTTTAAGCTTATAATGCCCTGTTCTTAGTAAAGATTGCACTCCTCTGCTTCTATTTCCCTGCTAGTCACCTTACTCCTAATTATGTATTTTTTTTTGTAGTTTTGTTTTAGGTGAGCTCACTCCATTAATATTTCCTGTAATGTAGGCCTCGTAGGGGAGAATTCCCTCAATTTTTGTATGTCTAGAAAGGTCTTTATGTCTCCTTCATATCTAAAGGAGAGCTTTGCTGGATACATTATTCTTGGTTGGTAGTTCCTTTCATTTAATAGTTTGAATACATGATTCCACTGCTTTCTGGCTTGTAAATTTTGTGCTGAGAAGTCCTATGATAACCTAATGGGTTTTCCTTATAGGTTACCGTCTTCTTTTCCCTAGTTACCCTGAGAATTCTGTCTTTTCATTGATTTTTGATCATTTTAATACAATGTGTCTTGATGAAGGCCTTTTCAGATTAAGATAATTGGTTGTTCTGTTGACTTCTTGAATTCCCAGCTCCAACTCATTCCTTAGATTTGGAAATTCTCATCCACTATTTTTCTGAAAATGCTTTCTAATCCCTACTCCTTTTCCTTTTCGACTCTATTTGCCAAGATTTCTATTTCATTTTTCAACTCTTGCAGTGTGATTTTTATCTCCAAAAGATCTATTCTGTTCTTTTTGAGAGTTTCAATCTCCTTTCCTAAAAATTCGTTCTCCTCATCTAGTTGTTTTTTTTAATTCCTGACATTGTTGATATGACTCATTTCAGATCTCATTGAGTTTTTTCAGAGTACCATCCTGAATTCTCTGTCATTTATGTCGCAAATATTTATGTCTGTAAGCTTATTTTCTGGAAATTTTTCTCTTTTTTTATGAGCTGCTTTGTCACCTTGGTTGTTTATGGTGCTTAATGGACTATTTCTCCACCTGGGTATTAATGGAAGTGTATTTTGCTTTTTTTTTCCAGAAAGATTTATTGTATAAAGGTCTCTCTTTACCCTGTTACTAAGCTGGCTTTTTTCTTTTTGTTTCCAGTAGGTGGCATTCAAGCCTCTTGGATCCCTGCTTTATATAAAGTCTTAAAAAATGCCTTTTTTCCTTATAAATATTCAATCACACTCACTACCCTGTCTCAGTCCCTGTCTGTGTTAGTGACAGTTTTGGTAGTGTTTGCTCAGATTCCTCTGGAACTCTGCAATGTGCAGTCTTGAAGGATATGTGAGGAGGGGCCCTCTGGGTTTGAGACAGTTTGTGCCTCAGCATCACATTTTGCAACCACAGCTGGTAATAATCAACTGTTTCTTCTGTGCCATCCCTACTTCTCTGCCATCTGCACCTCTCTGCTTTCTTCCCTGATACCTGGGCACTACCGCTGTGTGAAGCTCACTGCTCTGTAAGTCAGGGCTGTTCAGTGAACTCGCCTCACCTTCTCCTCTCCCCCTCCTCCTGCATGGAGCTCCAGGTATGAGAGGCAGCTTCTTTGTTTCTCCCAGTCTACAGCCTGACTCTCAGGGTTCTGACCTGTGGTAGCTCTTACTCACAGAGCTCACGCTCATACATGCTTGTATGCAGTTTTGGTGGCTTTTTATTGAGGTTTAGATGTTCAGCTTTTTGTTGTTTCAAGGTGAGAGATCTGGGGACATCTCTCACTCCACCATGTTTCTCACCAACAATATTCAGATTGTTCTTTTATTGTTAGTGCGTTTTGTTCCTTTTGTGTTTAAACTGGTGTTCACCTCCTTTGGTGTTCTCACATTTGATGCATTTCAAGTGTTAGACAGCCAGCCATAGTTGCCATATTAGACACACAGACGAGATGCAAGAGTAGGCTTTAAATCTCTTCCAGGGAATGGGGTAGGAATGTGATTCCTTTAAAGATATTAGATTTGTGACACTTTTCCTTGCCTTTCCCTTCTCCCAGGTAATTCAGTCCTGCTCTTCTCCCTCACCCCAGGCCCAGCATCCTCAGGTGGAATAACGGCTCCAAAGGGCTCACTGGGAGGTTTTGTTTGGAGACCAGCCACGGAGGGTGGAGGCATGTGGGAGGGTAGCTATCATGGATGAGGTCTCTACAATTACTTTGAAATGAGCCAAAATTAAGATAGATTAATTGATGGATAGAGAGACAGATAGGTGGATAAAGCAAATGAAGAAAAATGTTAAAAGTAGAATTTATGTGGTAAGTATATTATTTTCAAACTCTTTTAACTTTTCTGCAATTAAAAATTTTTTCCAAATAAAATATTTGGGAAAAAAAAACCAATATCTGAATTTGAAATCTGGCTCTGGCACTTATAATTAGTGACTGGGAAAATCACATAAACACTCTGACTTTTAGTTTCTCTTTATGTCAAATGGGTATGCTGATAGTAGGCACCTCAGTGGGTATTCTTCCCCCTTAGCCTTTCTTCAACTGATATTCAGGGCCAAAATATCATTATTGTGACTCAGATTATGAATTTATTTTTTTGTTTAAATAAAATTTTTTGTTACATATGCAATTGAATAAAAGTAGAGTTAGGCTACTTACTGATCAGCAACCTTTAGAGGATGATGTTTCCCTGGCAGACTATTTAATTCATTAATATCCACATCTATCCTTTGGCACATCGGTAATATTTTTGCAAAGACACTTATCCATTAAAATTTTTTAAGTGAACTATATGCATTTACTTTAAGGACTTATTTTTCAGAATTTTCTAGTGAAATGGTGACTCACTGAGTTGTCATCAAACCATGGTTTGAAATTCTGAAGCTAGGCCCTTCATATTTCATCATTCATTCCTCAAAGATTTACTGAGTACTTACTATGTGCCAAGTTACAGAGTTGAGTAAGACACACTTCTGTTCTTAAGAGCAAACAGTTTGTTGAGAGAAGTAAATAGACAAGGTGACAATGACAATATAAGGTGATAAGAGTGTTGAGAATGGAAAGTACGATTGGCATAAGGAATCCAGCAGGCCATTAAACAGTATTTGGTGCCTGAAGAGTTGCTGCGCTGCTCCTCATATATAAAAGTGACACTTGGAGCCATGTCTCTGCAAATTTTAACTGAGCCAACCACATACTATCTCTCGGTGATCCCAATGACCAATGGCACAAAACTATGAGATGACTGGCCAAAGTTCAGGGGTCAGTCGATGGCTTGGAAAAAAAGCAGAGTTAATTGGCCTACATAGGCTTCAAATTGGCAAGCATGGCCTCTTTAGCAGTGTACTTGCTCCTTCCTTCTGCGTGCTCTGCCTACCAACTCAGCTTCCCAAGTATCTGGTCAGCTTTTTGCTCTCTGAGTCTTATAAGCATGCCTGAGAGTATTCCTCACCCTTGATTTTCAGAAGAGTTAATAAAGGCACAAAGATCAGATTGAAATGAAATTGCTGACAATGTCATGAGTAGTTTTCTACCTTTTTTGATGAGTTTTACGCCTCACACCATAGAGTGCATAATAGACTGCTTCTTCTAAGAACATTTGACCTTCTAAGTTGTGGAGGGTTGTTCATTGTAAATTGTGAGGTTAGCTCTGAAAATGAGTGTTTTAAATACAGATGGGGGGAAATCTCCCAATCATCCCTTTCTCTGTTTTACCTCTCCCTTCCTCCAGTTCAAACCACTCAGTTCCTCCAAAATTTCAGCTTTTCTTCCCTGCACTACCCAGTCCTTAACAAGCTGTTGATGTTTCAGGAAATGTTTTTTCCTATTAAAGACATATCATGGCAACTAAACAGCTGGAGTCCTCTGACATCCAGTTGGCCAGGCCTTGGGGTATTAGTGTGATGAGCAACTCAATTAGAAAGTGTCTATTCTCTAGTGGAGCAAATGTCATCTCCACCAGGAAGCTGCAAAAGGATGGCAATATTCTGCACTAAAATGTCTGTGAGGCTGAGTTCCAAGGGAAAAAAAATCTATAAATACAAATATGCTACAATATGAGAGTGTCTGATTCAAGAGTAAATATATGAATGTGTTTCTCTTTTCAATGTTCAAAAACATTTACATGCTCCGGACATTAAATGGAGTGATTATAAGTAATGTGTCTTAATATACTTCTTACCTTAACAATATTAATTCATAGATTTTTCCTAAGATAGACCCTTGCAATAAATTAATGTCATTGAATAACTAAACTAGATAAAATTTACTGTCCTTTGTACTTGAAGAAAATGGCTACCCACCACCAGCAGGATAAGAATGCTAAATTTGGTTGTTAATTGAAATTGATTTGTCTAATCCATGCATACACTCATTAAGGTTATCAACATCTTTCCGAGCAGATGTTGCCAGGCCAATTTAAAAAAAAATTGTGTGTATAGATAGATATATATATATAGACATATATATGGATAACTAATATTAAATTGCCAGAATTTTATTTTGCCATGTAAGTACACAAACATACCAACTACCAACTAATACTATTATTATTTTATTTTTTAAAAGGCAGTTTTAAAAACAAGGAAACAGCAAGGATAGAATATTAAAATAAAACAACCATTTTGGTCAACTACATTAAATTATATGACTTAGTCTCTGTACAAAAAAAAGATAAATAAGCATTAAAAATAGACAAATCAAAAAATAAAAACAAAAAAATAACTAAATTTAGTCTTTTTAATCTTTATTTTTGTTTTTATTTTATCCCAGCAGGAGTAAATTTCATCACAGACTGGCAACGGATTTATTAGCTGGAATATGGGAACCACTGATTGAGAGTGTGACCTGATTCCCAGCTATAAGAAATGGGCTAGGCACTAGAACTCTGAATCAGGTCCCTTCTCAAAACCTCTTTCCAAATATAAACCTTCCCTACTGACTAGACCATATCCTCTTTATACTGAATTTTGACAAGGATTCTAAACATTTATAAAAGATCTAGGTATAGTTTGGATTCTTTAGTCCACTGACTACTCAGTAAGGGCTTGTCTAAAAGAGCAACAGAATTTTTAATGGAATGTGATTGATCAGAAAAAAAATTGTTAATGTCTTTTATCTTGGACAGAGAGTAAATAATAGTAAGTCCCCCCGGAATTATACTCTGCCCAAATTTCTACTGAAATAATCTGACTTTAATCCAGATGACCACTTATTATAGTGCATTAGGTGGTTTAACTTTCTTTATGGTTTTGCTATTTTCTCTCCATTAGTTAACTCTTTTTTACTTTATGTTCTACCATTTACCAATTTAAATTATTTTATCATTTTGACTATCATGCTGAATTCCTATTGTCCCTTGACCTTGTGATCGGGATATTAGAGATTGTCTGCTGTCCTATTTATGACCTTGTGGTTTTCATTCTGGCACATCCCCTTCCTAGCTACCATGCAGGCTTTTGGTACTTGTGCATATTTATTTCTGGCTTCTTTCTTATGTTCTTAAAATTCTGACATTCTCTGGGAGGGGGGGAAATGTCATAGATTATAGAGGCTCTGTTCATACCTCTGGTGACCAAATCGAAGTTGTAACAGAAACAAGGAGCAAACAGCAAGGAAAATCACATGGGATCTGGATGAATAAGCCATGCAAGTAGAGAGAGAACTAAGAAATCACCCTGCAAAGGTAGAAGATAGGACGGGGCGAAGACGTGAGACTGCCTGTCCCAATGGGCTGAGTGGGATAGATGCTGTGGCAGTAGCAGCAGCAATTGCAGATGCCTCTTAAAGGGGCCGTGTCCACGAGCAGAATTTCTCAGTGACGGACCTGCTCACTCTGAGCACCAGCGCCAGTTCGGCTCCACAGGGGGGACCAGGGACTTACAGGAGCACACTGAGTTGTTGGAGGACCGAGGCAGGATTCACTCTGTACAGAAGTGCCAGTGGTATCCATTGTTCCTCTGTTGAGCCCTCCTCCCTCCCAGTGCATGGATTCAGTGCTGCCATAACAGAGAGGTCATCAAACTGGATAACAGAGGTCACTCCGCCCAGAGGATTCCCTGAAACTCTGCCTCCCCAAACTCGCGGCCCCACTCAAGCCACATCCAGCTGTATCCTCGGAAAGTCAGGTACCACATCCAGCTGTATCCTCGGAAAGTCAGCACCTAGACTCACATTGGAGGCAGCTGGCCTTGGTTTCTGGTGTGGCTTTTTGAGGCAACTACAAGCTCAGCATCTGTGGATTTCTTGCTGTATCTTAACAAGTGGCCCCAGAGGGTCACAGGCTTGGGCTAAATTTGGCCTGCAGCTGAACCCCTCTCAGGACTGTGCCACTGGACAGATGCCTACTTAATGAATCCACACTAACAAGACCAGGAGACTTAGGAGCTTTGCTTAGTACATAGAAGCAGATATGAAAAGACAGCCAAAATGGGAAGACAAAGAAGCAGAAACCATACGAGAGAACAGAACAGAGATCCAGAAGTAATGGAGTCAAGCAATCTAACCAATGTAGAGTTCAAAACACTGGTTATAAAGATGCTCAATGAACGTAGGGGAAGTGTAGATGAATTCAGTGAGAACTTCAACAAAGAGATCAAAAAAATAAATAAATAAAACCAAAAATGGTACTTATGAAAGGGAACCAGTCAGAAATGAAGAACACATTATTTGAGATAAGAAGTATATTAAATGGAATAAACAAAGTGAATAAAGAAGAAGATCAAATGACCTATATAGAGGATAGGAAAGCCAAAGACACTCAATCAGAATGGCAAAGAAAAAGAAGCCAAGACTATAATAATAATTTAAGGAACCTATGGGACACTATTAAAAGTAAATATATCCGTGTCATTGGGGTACCTACAGAGGAAGAACAAGAAGTTGAATATATATTTGAAGATATAATGATGGAAAACTTCCCTAACCTGGTGAAGGAAATAGACATAAAATCCCAAGAAGCTCAGAGATTTCTAAAAACCAGGAATCCAAAGAGGCCCACACCAAGACACATCATAATTAAAATGCCAAAGGTTAAATACAAAGAGAGAATCTTAAAAGAAGCAAGAGAAAAGTAGTTACCTACAAGGGAGCACTCATAAGACTGGCAGCTGATATCTCAAAAAACAAAAAACAAAAAAAAAACAAAACTATGCAAGACAGAAGAGCTTGGCACAAAATATTCAAAGTGATGAAAACCGAGGATCTACAACCAAGAATACTTTATCCAGCAAAGCTATCATTTAGAGTTGAAGGACAGATAAAGAGCTTCCCAGACAAAAATAAGCTGAAGGAATTGATCATCACCAAGCCAGTATTACAGGAAATATTTGAGAGACTTTAAGAAGAACAAACATGTATCATAAACATAAATCAAGAATGGTAATAACTACATTTCTATTAAAAAGTACCTCAAATGGAATATAATAAGTGCTCCAATCAAAAGACAGAGTGGCTGAATGGATAAGAAAACAAGGCCCCTACATATGCTGCATACAAGAGACTCACTCCAGATTAAAAGACACACACAGATTAAAAGGAAGAGGATGGAAAAAGATATTGCCTTGATGGACCTAAAGGGTATTGCGCTGAATAAAATGGTTTGGCAAGAGGAAGACAAATATCACATGATTTCACATAGATGTTGAATCTAAAGAACAGAATCAAGAACAACAACAACAACAAAAGCAGAAATAAACTCATAGATACGGAGAATATTTAGAGAGATACTAGATGAGAGGGGCGTTGGAGTACAAAAAAAGTCAAAGGGATTAAAAGGTACAAATGAATATTTGCAAAATAGACATGGAGATGTAGACTGAAGCATGGGGAAGATGGTTAATAATGTAGTAAATATGTAAGACGGAAGAGGGGTACTAGATTTAGTGAGGTGATCACTTTGGGAGTTATGTGGATCTCTGATCACTATGCTATACAACTGAAACTGGTATATTATTGTATGCCAACTGTAATTAAGGAAAAACTCATTGAATTGTACAATGTAAATACAAGCAATTGTCTATTATATTTTAACAATGACAACAAAATTACTTATATTGATTATATAATTTCACTTAAGCTTGAAAGAGTATTTTAAAAGAGTGATTAATAAGATAAATGTTTTTAATAAAGTCAAAAGCATAAAAATTGCTTGAATAAAAATAAAAGTATTTTTGAAAGAAATATATATATATATATATATATAAAGAAAACTTTCATTATTTCTAAGAGAATCAAGCCCTAAACTCTTATAATTCTATAAAATAGGACTGTAAATTAAAATACTGCTTTGGACATTCTCTTTCCATCAATTCTTTGAACTATAAAGTCAGAAACAATTAATGGATGGAGAGAGTGTCTCCTGAAGAGCAGTGAGATGTGTTTAAACATAAGTAAAGCCAGTAGAGTTCAGTAGAAAACATACAGAAATCCAAATAAGTCCTCTTCACTTTGAGTTAGTCAAGCATAGATTGCAGAGGCATGCAGGAGAGTTCTGGTAATCTGTGAATAGGTAAGAGGTTCTGGTCACAATTAAAAAACTGATGCCCAAAGAATAAAACACATAGCCCACCCATAGAGATCTTGAACTAGAACCCTGTTGTCCTGACTTTTAATCTGGTGGATTTTTAGGCCAGTTTATGTTTGCTGTACCACGCTGCCTTCTGTTTTCTAGGTTAGAATAAATGACGGGTTGAATAACAAAACTCATTTTCAGTCATTAACAAATTTGTTGTAATTAATTTCTCAGAGTCCCTTGCAATCTCATTTGATAGCTTAAGGAAAAGTGTCACTTAAACATATGTGTGATTAAAGATATATGTGAGTGGGAGACATGAAATACTGCAGGGACAGCAACACCAGATGGTACACAGCAATGGGAGGCAGCATGAGAACACTGGGCATCTGGAGGGCAGAGAGCAAGAAAGGGAATGAAGGCATGTCCCAAGCAATATTTCTCTGCCTTTCAGGTGTATTTGATGTGCCTCTGAGGGTGTAGAGGTTGAGGATAGGGAATACATTGATGGCTGAGATTCAGACTTGACATAAATTTGCTGGAGAGAGGTCATCTAATTCTGATCTGCATCCATTGACTGATGCTGAATTCTGCATTCAAACAAATTACACTTTGCAATTAAAATCTCCATGGATGAGTTCTTCTGTAAGTTATGTTTACTATGATAATGAATCATGCTTGTCTGTGGATTTACCAATGAAAAGCTTATGAGGAACAGTCTATCACAAATGGCTTAAATATTCAACCTGCTTGTAGGATTGCCATTGATAAATGCATTTGGATGCTCAGAGCCCTGATTATGGCACTTTGCTAGAGTTTGAACTGAGTCCTCATTTTTAGCTCTGGGTATCTTGTGCTCTGACACCTCACGAGCCTTACTTTTCCTAAATTCTATGGAAAATAATGAGATAAAAAAAATTAAAAAGATATTTCCAGGTAATAAAGTACTCATTTTAGATGGCAAAGGGAAGATTTCTCGATCTTCATATACCCAAGAAATCAAACAAGTAAGGCAGGATCCAGTCAGAAATATGGTGGAGTGAGAGATGTCCCCAGATCTCTCCCCTTGAAGCAACAATAAGCTGAACATCTAAAATTCAATAAAAAAATAATAAAACGGCATGCAAGAACATCTAAAATTCAATAAGAAACAATAAAACTTCATGCAAGAACATCCGAGTGAGAGATATGCAAATAAGAGCTACTATAGGTCAGAACACTGGGAGTCGGTAGACTAGGAGAAACAAAGAAGCTGCCTCTTGCAGTTGGAGCTCCCTGCAGGAGGATTGGGAGGAGAGAACGTGTGGCAGATTCCCTGAACAGCCCTGCCTGAAAGAGCTGTGAGCTTCGCACAGCAGCAGTGCCCAGGGATCAGGGAAGAAAGCAGAAAGGCAACAGTTGATTATTACCAGCACTGTTTAAAAATGCAAGGCTTAGCCAGGGCCCACATCCTCCAACGCTGAGAGCACCTCCCACCATATCCTCCAAGACCGAACATGGCGGAGCCCCAGGAGAATCTGAACAAATGCTACTGAAACTATCGTTAATATTGACAGGGACTGAGACTGAGGGTAGCGAGTGTGAATGAATATTTATAAGAGAAAAGGACAATATTAAGACTTTATATAAAGCAGGGATTGGGCTTGAAGAGATGACATCTACGGGAACCCAAAAGAAAAATGTCATTTTAGCAACAGGCTAAAGAGATCTTTATATAATAAATCTTCTTTCTGGAAAACAAAACAAAACAGAGAAAACAGAATACACTTCCATTAAAGCCCAGGTGGAGAAATAGTTCATTAAAAACCATGAACAATCAAGGTGACAAGGCAGCTCAGAAAGAAAGAAAATAATGTCTAGAAAATAAGCTTACAGACATAGAAATATGCTACTTAAATGACAGAGAATTCAGTATGGTACTCCTGAAAAAGCTCAGTGAGATCCAAAACAATTCATATCAACAATTTCGGGAATTGAAAAAACAATAAGCAGAATGACTTCTTAAGTAAGAAGAATGAAACCCTCAAAAAGAACCAAATAGAACTTCTGGAGATGAAGAACACACTGCAAGAGTTGAAAAATAAAATAGCAAGCTTGGCAAATAGAGTCGACCAAATGGAGGAAAGGATCACTGACATCGTAGACAGAAATCTAGAAATAAATCAGAAGGAAAAGGAGAGAAATCGAAGAATGAAAAATAATGAAAGAGAAATGCAAGAACTAGTTGATACCATCAGGAGAGGAATCATAACAATAATGGGCATTCTCAAAGGGGAAGAAAGGGAGCAGGCATTAGAAAGCATTTTCAGACAAATAGTTGAGGGGAATTACCCAAATCTATGGAGTGAGTTGGAGCTTAGAATTCAAGAATTCAACAGAACACCTAACTATCTCAACCCAAAAAGGACTTCTCCAAAAAGCAATGTATTAAAATTATGAAAAATCAATGAAAAGACAGAATTCTCAGGGCAGCCAGAGTAAAGAAGACAGTAACCAATATAGGAAAACCCATTAGATTATTGTCAGATTTCTCAGCACAAAACTTACAAACCAGAAAGGAGTGGAATCACATATTCAAACTATTAAATGAAAGGAACAACCAACCAAGAATAATGTATCCAGCAAAACTTTTCTTTAGATATGAAGGAGAAATAAAGACCTTTCAGACATACAAAATCGAGAGAATTCTTCAATATGAGGCCTGCATTACAGGAAATACTGAAAGGGGTCAGATCATCAGAACCAAATGAAAAAAAAAAAAACATACATAACTAGCAGTAAGGCAACTAGCAGGCAGATAGAAGCAGAGGAGTACAACCCTTACTAAGAACAAGGCATTATAAGCTTAAACAATAAGAAGAGACTTGACAGCAAGATAGTAATGAACGTTCAACATACATAGGGACAAGTTGAGATAATAATGATTGAAAAGCAGAGGATTCGAAGATCTAAATTTGTAACGGGAAATATAGATAAGGCATGCGCAGAAGAAAATGGATGACTGTATATATATTTATAACTATCCTTTACATATTCATAATTATAACCACACACCAAAGATTTAATTGAACTACAGAACATAAAACAAGAAGAACCAGAAGGAAACACACACACACACACACACACACACACACACACACACACAAACAACAAAATAAAAAAATAAATAAAATAACCAGATACACAGGACAAGAAAGCAATGGAAACACCTACCTACCAGAAAGCAAAAAATAAAATGGCTATAAGAAGACTTCATATTTCAATAATCTCCCTAAATATAAATGGACTAAACTCACCAATAATAAGGCACAGACCAGCAGAATGTATCAAAAAACAAAACTCAACCATATGCTGCATCCAGGACACATCTCAGCTCCAAAGACAAATATAGACTCAAAGTGAAAGGGTGGAAAGTGACATTTCAAGCAAAGGACATTCAGAGAAAAGCGGGAATAGCAGTACTAATATCAGATGAAATACTTCAAAATAAAAAAGGTAAAGAAAGATACTGAGGGACACTTGATAATGATAAAGAGAATCATGCACCAAGAAGACGTATTAATATCTGAGCTCCCAATCAGGGAGCCCCAATATATGTAAAGCAATTACTAACAAAACTAAAGAAAGAACCAACCAAAACACTATCATAGTAGGGGACCTAAATACCCCACTGTCGGATATGGACAGATCATCCAAACAGAAAATCAATAAAAAATAATAATAATAACATCCTTAATTGACACATTAGACCAATTGGACATAACTGATATTTACAGAGCCTTTCATCCTAAAACAGCTGCTTATACAATCTTCTCTAGTACACATAGAACATTTTCGAGGATTGACCACATACTGGGACACAGAGATAATCGCAACAAATATAAGAGGGTTGAAATCATTTCAAAAATATTCTCTGATCATAATTTTTTGAAGCTAGAGATCAACTGTAAAAAGAAAGCAGGAAGAACATCAAATACATGGAGATTATACAACATGCTACTGGAGAATAACTAAGTCATAGAGGAAATAAAAGGAGAGATCAAGAGATACATAGATATGAATGATAATGATAGTACAACATATCAAAACCTTTGGGACATGGCAAAAGCGGTCATAAGAGGAGAAAGTTCATATCATTAAGAGCCTATCCAAAAAGAACGAGCCAAATAAACAACCTAATGCCTCATCTTAAAAGAACTAGAAAAAGAAGAACAAATGAAGTCTAAAGTCAGCAGAAGGAAAGAAATAATCAAAACCGGAGCGGAATTAAATGAAATTGAAAACAAAACAAAACAAAAAAAAACGCTAGAGAAAATAAATGCAACAAAGAGCTGTTTCTTTGAGAAGGTTAATAAAATTGACAAACCCCTGGCTAGCCTCACTAAAGAAAACAGAAGAAACACACAAACAGAATCAAGGATGAAAGATGGGAAATTACAACTGACATTGCAGAAATACAAAGTATCATACAGAATATTATGAAAAAATATATAAAGCCAAATTTAATAACCTAGAAATAATGGACCAGTACTTAGAAAGATACACCTTCCTAGACTGAATCAAAAACAACTGGAAAATCTAAATAGACCAATAAGCAGTATGGAAATTGAAGGAATCACCCAAAAGTAAAAGTCCAAGACCAGATGGCTTCACCGGTGAATTCTACCAAACATTCATTTTATGAGGCCAATATTACTCTGATACCAAAACCTGGTAAAGATCACACACAAAAAAGAAAACAACAGAACAATATCTCTCATGAACACAAATGCAAAAATCCTAAATAAGATAGTAGCAAACTGAATACAGCAACATATAAAAAGATTATACACCACTATCAATTGGACTTCATCCAAGGGGCACAGAGAAGTTTCGACATATACAAATCAATTAATGTGATACACCACACATAGAAAATAAAAATATGAGAATCATATGATCATGTCAATAGAATTAGAAAAATCATCGACAAGATACAGCATACATTTATGATCAAAACACTTAACAAAATCGGGATAGAAGGAAAGTACCTTAACAGAAAAAAAAAGGCCATATATGACAAATCTTCAGCTAACATTATATTTAATGGTGAAAAACTAAAAACCTTCCATCTAAAATCAGGAACAAGGCAAGGCTGTTCATAATCGCCAGTGTTATTCAGTGTAACATTGGAGGTCCTAGCGAGTGCAATCAGGCAAAAAAAAAAAAAAAAATATAAAAGGCATCCAAATCATAAATGAAGAAGTCCGACTGTTACTATTTGCAAATGACATGATTCTCCACATAGGAAACTCTAAAGAATCCACAAGAACACTACTAAAAACAATAAGCAAATACAGTAAAGGTTCTGGATACAAAAATCAACATTCAAAAATCCATAGCATTCCTGTACTCTAATAATGAAGTGTTAGAAAAGGTAGTAAAAAAAAAATCATTCCTTTTGCAATTGCAACAAAAAAATAAAGTACCAAGGAATAAATCTAATGAAATATGTGAAGGACAAGTATAATGAAAACTATAAGATCCTACTAAAAGAATTTGAAAAGATACCAAGAAATGGAAAGATATTCCGTGTTCTTGGATTGGAAGAATCAATATAGTTAAAATGACCTTATTACCTAAAACATTATACAGATTTAATGCAATCTCCATCAAATTCCATCGGCATATTGTAAAGAAATAGAACAAAAAAATCATCAGATTTGTATGGAAGCACAAAAGACCCCAAATCGCCAAAGCCATCCTACGAAAAAAAGAGCAAGGCTGGAGGCATCACTCTGCCCAATTTCAAATTATACTCCAAGGCGACAGTAATCAAAACAACATGGTATTGGCAAATAAACAGACACAAGAACCAGTGGAACAGAATCAAGAGGCCAGAAGTAAACTGATATTTATATGGGCAAATAATTTTTGAGAAAAAAGTCAAAAAAATATACAATGGAGAATGGAAAGACTCTTCAATAAGTGGTTCTGGGAAAACTGGAAAGCCACCTGTGAAAGAAAGAAACTAGATTGTTGTCAATCACCACACACCAAAATTAATCAAAATGGATTAAGGACCTGAATATAAGACCTAAAACAATAAAATGAATAGAAGAAAATATAGGAGCTAAATTCAAGGACTTTGAACTTAAAGAGGATTTTATGAATTTGACTTCAAAGGCAAGGGAAGTAAAAGCAAGAATAAATAAATGAGACTACATCAAACTAAAAAGCTTCTGCTCAACAAAGGAAATCAACAACGAGGTAAAGAGACAACCATCTGAATGGGAAATATATTTGCAAGCAACACCTCCGATAAGGGCTTAATATCCAAACTATACAAAGAACTCATACAACTCAACAACAACAACAACAACAAAATGATCCAATCAAAAAATAGGCAGGGGACCTGAATAGACACTTCTCCCTAAAGGATATAAATGCCCAACAAATATATGAAAAAATGCTCAACATCGCTAGCTATTAGGGAAATGGAAATCAAAACCACAATGCGATACCATCTCACACCTGTTAGAAGCTGTCATCAACAGAATAAGTAATAACAAATGTTGGAGAGGATGCGGAGAAAAAGAAACCCTCATACACTGCTGGTGGGATTGCAAATTGGTACAGCCGCTATGGGAAACAGTATGAAGGTTCCTCAAAAAAACTAAAAATCAATCTACCATATGATCCACCAATCCCTCTACTGGGTATTTCCCCCAAAGCCTTGAAAACCCATATCCAAAAAGATATTTGCACAATGATGTTCATAGCAGCATTATTCATAGTGGCCAGGACATGAAAGCAACAGAAGTTTCCTGCAGCAGGTGATTGGTTAAAGCAGCTTTGGAACCTATATACAATAGAATATTACTCAGCCATAAGCAGAGTAGAAATACTGCTATTTGCGACAACATGGATGGACCTCGAGATAATCATGCTAAGCTAAATAAGCCAGACAGAAAAAGTTGAAAATCTCATGATATCACTTATATGTGGAATATAAGCCTAAAAGCAACAAATGAACAGGACAAATTAACAGAGACTCATGGACATGAACAATAGACTAGTTGTTAACAGAGGGTAGAGAGGATGGAGGGGAAGATAGGTGCAATAAAATGGGTCAAATATGTGGTGACAGAAAGAAATCTAACTATGGAAGGTGAACACACAATGTAAATATATATGCCTTAATGTTTAAATGTACAGCTAAAACTTATCAGATTTCATTATCCAATGTCACTATAAAAAAAAATAAACGAATAAATTTAAAATAAATTTTTCAAATAAGAAAATAAAATTAAATAAAGAATTTATTTTAAATAAGCAGAATATCAGAATAGACATTTCTGCAAAGAGGACATACAGATGGCCAATAGATATATGGAAAGATGCTCAAAAACACTAATCTGTAGAGAAATTCAAATTAAAACTGCAATGAGATATCACCTCACACCTTTCTGAATGGCCATCATCAGTAAATCAACAAACAAGTGTTGGTGAGGATCTAGAGAAAAAGAACCCTTCTTCCCTATTGATGGGATTACAAGTTGGTGCAGCCACCTTGGAAAACAGTATAAGGGTCCCTCAAAAATTTAAAATAGAACTACTTTTATGACCCAGAAATTTAACTGTATTTATTTAAATTTTTAAATTATAAATTTATAATTTATAAATTTATAACATATATATTCACATACACACACACACATCTCTATGTTCATTGCAACATTATTTACCTTAACCAAGATATGAAAGCAACCTATGTGCCCATCAATAGACAATTGAATACAGAAGAAGTGGTACATATACACAATGGAATATTACTCGGCCATAAAAAAAAAGAATGAGCTCTTACCATTTGTGAAAATTGGATGGACCTAGAGGGTACTATGCTAAGTGAAATACGTCAGACAGGGAAAGACAAATATCATATGATCTCACTTATATGTAGAATCTAAAGAACAAAATAAAGGAATAAACAGAAACAGACATAGATACAGAGAAAAAACTGATGGTTGCCAGAGGAGAGGGAGTGGGGGTCTGGGTCAAAAAAGACCGTGGTTAGGAGTAGAAGAACTAATCAGTTATCTGCTGTCATTGTGTAGGCTTAAGGCAATGACCATATTAACTAAGGCTGTGAAAATAGTAATTAAAACATGAAAAACTTATTAAAAAGGCCAAATTGAGAGCCTTGGTGACTGGATGTGGTGGTGGAAAGGATGCTAATCTATTTTCTACATTGGATAGCTCATAGTTACCCTCCAATAACAGTAAATTTGAATATTGACAGCAGTTCCCTTACAAAATGTGGTCTTCCTTTTGTAGAATTGGGTCTTTTTCCATTGCCTTTGATGGAACTTAGTCCTCTACCCTTCACTCTAGAGTGACTGTGTCTATTTGAATTTTTGTTTCTATTCAGTATCACAGGAATCTCAACCACTTATGCCATAGCGTCTAAGCATATGAAAAGTGCTCATTAAGATTTTTGCATGTGGCTAAAAAGGTGGTTATTTCCAAGGAATATCAAAAGGCAATATGAACACTTTTCAAAGATTTTTCAAAGATTTTCCTGTCATCACACCACCACCACAAATCCTTCTTTCACTAACTTATCAAGTGCCTGAAAGTTTCACCATTTGGTGAGAGAATTCAGAGACAAAAATTCAATATTTAGAACTTTGGGGAATAATATGCATTGAAATTATATGGAAACATTCTTGCTTGAGAAAAGCAAGAGATTAGCATGGGTTTATTTATCTGGTGCCTCAGTTACCCATTTTAAATGAGTAGAATAGGTCCCTTAGAGAACAGGACTCATAAAGTAGTTAAGTAAAGGTGCGTGGTAGGGGTATTAAGAAAGCCTACAACAGGAAGAAGGCTGTTTCCTGTTTCTAGAGCTCCAACTGATGAGTACATGAGTGCCTATGTCAAGTGCTCAAGGATATGAATAAATGGGAGAATGGGCCACCAGAAGGCAATCTTAGCGGGACACCTTTTTCAAAGATTTTCCTGTCATCAAAATGTTTGAGTATGAAAAGTTAAAAAGGGTAGGAATCAGTGACCTAAGTAATTAAGCTTTATCTATAGCAAACCAAAGCTATGAAATTTTAAAAGTCCAGTGTCACAGTTTAAGCTCCCAGCCTAGTAAACCTCACTATCTTCTGCATAAATCTCAAATGTTTTCTGCTTCAAGGCACTCTAACCTCTCAAAATGAAGTAGTAACTGAGTCACTAAGGAGGATCTTCAAGATCAGTTCTGGTTCAGCATCTGCTGCACACATCAGTGTACTGGTGAATGTCTACTACTTGGTTAAAGAAAGTGCAGCCTTTCAGAGCAGTGAGGGGAGGGTAATTTTCAACTCACCTAGTGTCAAAGTAATGAACAGGGGAAGTGAAGCAAAGTAAAGGCATGATCAGCAGCAGCAGGAGCTACAAAAATAGCCTTCAACCAACCTTCACGCCTCTCATTTTAACTAAAGAGCTGCTAAAGAAAAGGGACCTGTGAAGCCTAAGGCAATGCCTAGGCAGAGTAGGCACTGGATCATTGTATGTTGTTGAGTGAAAAAGTCAGAAAAGTAGATATAGATAGAATGCTAGATAGATAGATAGATAGATAGATAGATAGATAGATAGATAGATAGATAGATAGATAGATGATAGATAGAGATATATATATTTGCATTTTTGAGAAACGAATTCTGTACCTCCACCTTCATTTTGTAGCATCTGGTTTTTCTTCTAAATGCATGAAATCATCTCTCTTTTGTTCTTTTATAAATACTTAAAAGATACATTTATTTCCATGGGATCTGACTGCATGGGTGTACCCGATAGTGACTGAAGCATAACTTCTTGTAATTCAAATAATGACCCTGATTTACATGAGATACTCACTGATTTCGACCCTACACATGTGTAACTAATGAAGTTAACCAGTGGATATTGTAAACAAGATAAGCAGAAGGACAATTGGTCTATTAAAAGAAGTATTCAGCTAAGCAAGTATGAAAAACAAAAATTAATCTTATAAAGACTTTTATTTTTATTTTATTTTTATTAAGTTCTTTGGGGCAACATTGGTTAATACAATTATATAATTTTCACATGTACATAATAGTTTAACATCTGTATATTCTATTGTGTGTTTACCACCCAAAGTCCAGTTTCCTTCAGGTACCATATATTTGATCCTTTTTACCCATTTCTCTCCCTATCCCCCTATATTTGACCCGCTTTACTCTGCATACCTTCCCCCCATCCTCCCCACCCCACTAGTAACCACTAGTCTATAGTCTATGTCCATAAGTCTCTGATTGTTTTCCTGCTCATTTCTTGCTTTTAGGTTTATATCCCACATATAAGTGATATCATGTGATTTTCAACTTTTTCTGCCTGGCTTATTTCACTTAGCATAATTATCTCAAGATCCAGCCATACTGTCGCAAATGGCAGTATTTCATCTCTTCTTATGGATGAGTAATATTCCATTGTATGTCTGTACCACAGCTTCTTTAGCCAATCATTTATTGTAGGACACTTCAGTTGCTTCCATGTCCTGGCCATTGTGAATAATGCTGCTATGAACATCGGTGTGCAAATATCTTTTCGGATATGGGTTTTCAAGTCTTTGAAGTAAATACCCAGTAGTGGGATAGCTAGATCATATGGTAGCTCAATTCTTAGTTTTTTGAGGAACCTCCATACTGTTTTCCATAGTGACTATCAATTTGCAGTTCCACCAGCAGTGTATGAGGATACCTTTTTCTCCACATCCCCTCCAACATGTGTTATTACTTGTCCTGTTGAATATAGCTATTCTAATATCTCATTGTGGTTTTGATTTACATTTTCCTAATAGCTAGTGATGTTGAGCATCTTTTCATATATTTATTGGCTATTTGTATGTCCTCTAGGGAGAAGTATCTGTTCATGTTCTCTGCCCATTTTTTGATTTCATCATTTGTTTTTTTGTTGTCATTGAGTCATATGAGTTCTTCATATATTTTGGATATTAGGCCCTTATTGGAGGCATTGCTTGCAAATACATTTTCCCATTTGGATGGCTGTCTCTTTACCTTATTGACGATTACTTTTGCTGAGCAGAAGCATTTTAGTTTGATGTAGTCCCATTCATTTATTTTTGTTTTTACTTCTCTTGCCTTTGAGGTCAAATTCATAAAATCCTCTTTAAGTCCAAGGTCCTTGAGTTTAGTTCCTATGTTTTCCTCTATGCATTTTATTGATTCCTGTCTATATTCAGGTCCTTAATCCATTTTGAGTCAATTTTGGTGTGTGGTTACAAATAATGGTCTAGTTTCATTCTTTTGCAGGTGGCCTTCCAATTTTCCCAGCACCATTTATTGAAGAGGCTTTCCTTTCTCCACTGTATGTTCTTCACTTTTTTGTCAAAAATTATTTGTCCATATAAATATGGGTTTACTTCTGGACTCTCAATTCTATTCCACTGGTCCGTGTGTCTGTTTTGCTGCCAATACCATGTCGGTTTGATTACTATCACTTTGTAGTATAATTTGAAGTTGGAAAGAGTGATACCTCCAGACTTGTTCTTTTTTCTCAGGATAGCTTTGGCAATTCGGGGTTTTTTGTGCTTCCATACAAATCTGAGAATTTTTTGTTCCATTTCTTTAAATAATCTCGATGGAATTTTGATGGGGATTGCATTAAATCTGTATAATGTTTTAGATAACATGATCACTTTAACTATGTTGTCTTCTAATCCAAAAACACGAAATATCTTTCAATTTTTTTGTATATTCTTCGATTTCTTTTAATAGCATCTTACAGTTTTCATTATATAGGTCCTACACTCGTTTCATTAGATTTATTCCTAGGTATTTTATTCTTTTTGTTGCAATTGCAAAAGGAATTATTTTTTCCATGTCTTTTTCTGACACTTCATTATTAGAGTATAAGAACGTTATGGATTTTTGAACATTGATTTTGTATCCAGAGACTTTATTGTATTTGCTTATTGTTTCTAGTAGTGTTTTTGTGGAGTCTTTAGGGTTTTCTACATAGAGAATCATGTCATCTGCAAATAGTGACGGTTTGAATTCTTTGTTTCCTATTTCAATGCCTTTTATATTTTTTTCTTGCCTGATTGCACTTGCTTCGACCTCCAATGTTACAATGAATAACAGTGGCAATAGTGGACAACCTTGCCTTGTTCCTGATCTTAGACGGAAGGTTTTTAGTTTTTCACCATTAAGTATAATGTTGGCTGAGGGTTTGTCATATTTGGCCTTTATCATGTTAAGGTATTTTCCTTCTATACCAATTTTTTTATATGCTTTGATCATAAATGGATGCTGTATCTTGTCAAAGGCTTTTTCTGCATCTATTGATATGATCATATGATTCTTCTTTTTTAATTTGTTTTATGTGGTGTATCACATTAATTGATTTGCATATGTTGAACCATCCCTGTGCCCCTGGGATGAAGCCCACATGATTGAGGTGTATAATTTTTTCAATATGTTGCTGTACTTGGTTAGCCAGTATCTTATTTAGGATTTTTGTATGTTTGTTCATGAGAGATATTGCTCTGTAGTTTTCTTTTTTTGTGTTATCTTTACCAGGTTTTGATATCAGAGTAATATCGGCCTCATGAAATGAGTTGGGAAGCATTGCCTCCTCTTTAAATTTTTGAAAGAGTTTGAGGAAAATAGGTATTAAATCTTCTTTGAATGTTTGGTAGAATTCACTGGTGAAGCCATCTGGTCTTGGACTTTTACTTTTGAGTAAGTTTTTGATGATTCCTTTAATTTCCATACTGCTGTTTGGTCTATTTAGATTTTCCAGTTTTTCTTCATTCACACTAGGAAGATTTTATTTTTCTAAGTACTAGCCCATTTCTTCTAGGTTATTAAAATTTTTATCATATACTTTTACATAGTATTCTTGCATGATCCCTTGTATTTCTGCACTGTTAGTTGTAATTTCCCCTCTTTCATCCCTATTTTTGTTTATTTGTGTCCTTTCTCTTATTTCTTTAGTGTGTCTACCCAGGGATTTGTCAATTTTATTAACCTTCTCAAAGAACCAGCTCCTTGTTGTATTTATTTTTTTCTATCGCTTTTTTGTTTTCATTTTCATTTATTTCTGCTCTAATTTTAATGATTTCTTTTCTTCTTACTGACTTTAGGCCTCATTTGTTCTTACTTTTCTATTTTTTTAAGATGAAGCATTAGATTATTTATTTGGCCTCGTTCTTGTTTTTGGAGATAAGCTTGTACTTATATGAACTTTCCTCTTATGGCCACTTTTGCCATATCCCAAAAGTTTTGATATGTTGTATTATCATTATCATTCATTTCTATGTTTCTCTTGATCTCTCTTTTTCTTTCTTCCCTGACCTAGTTATTTTTCAGTAGCATGTTGTTTAATCTCCATGTATTTGTGGTTCTTCCTGATTTCTTTTTGCCATTGATTTGTACTTTCAAAGCATTATGATCAGAGAACATGGTTGGTATGATTTCAACCCTCTTATATTTGTTGAGGCTATTTCTATGTTCCAGTATGTCGCCAATTCTTGAGAATGTTCTGTGTGCACTAGAAAATGTATAAGCAGCTGATTTGGGATGGAAGGCTCTTTAAAGTCAATTATGTCTTTTTGGTCTAATGTTTCATTTAAGGATGTTATTTCCTTACTGATTTTCTGTTTGGATGATCTGTCCATATCCAACAGTGGGGTATTTAGTTCCCCTTTTACAATAGTGTTTTGGTCTCTTTTTCCCTTTAGTTCTGTTAGTAATTGCTTTACATATTTTGAGGCTCCCTGATTGGGAACATAGATATTAATAAGTGTTATGCCTTCTTGGTGCATGAGCACCTTTATCTTTATGAAGCATCCCTCCGTATCTTTCTTTCACTTTTGTATTTTGAAGTCTATTTCATCTGATAGTACCACTACTCCTGCTTTTCTCTGAATGCCCTTTGCTTGAAATATCATTTTCTGCCCTTTGACTTTGAGCCTATATTTGTCTTTGGAGCTGAGATGTGTCTTCTGGAGGCAGTATATGGTTGGGTTTTGATTTTTGATCCATTCTGCAACTCCATGCCTTTTTATTGGTGAGTTCAGCCTTTTACATTTAGGGAGATTATTGAAATATGAGGTCTTCTTATAGCCATTTTATCTTTTGCTTTCTGGTATCTCAGTGTTTTCATTGCTTCCTTGTCCTTGTGTTTCTGTTTTCTTAATTTTGGTTGGATTTTGTGGGTTTTGCCTCTGGTTCTTCTTGATTTATGTTATATACTTCAGTTCTTTATCTTTGTGTGTGCTTACCATTACAAATATGAAAAGGATAGTTATATATATACAGTCATCCATTTTCTTCTGCATGTGCCTTATCTTCTTTTCCCTTTGCGAATTTGGATCTTTGAATCCTCTCCTTTTCAGTCATTGTTATCCCATTTTGTCCCTATGTATGCTGAACGTTTATTACTGTCTTGCTATAGAAATTCTCTTTTTAATATTTAAACTTATAATGCCCATTCTTAGTAAGGGTTGCACTCCTCTGCTTCTATTTGCCTGATAATCGCTTTACTCCTAATTATGTAAATTTTTTTGTTTTATTATTTTGTTTTAGATTAGCTGACACCTTTCAGTATTTACTATGGTACAGGCCTCGTTGTGGAGAATTCCCTCAATTTTTGTATGTCTGAAAAGGTCTTAATTTCTCCTTCATATCTAAAGGAGATCTTAGCTGGATACATCATTCTAGGCTGGTAGTTCCTTTCACTTAATAGTTTATATATTTGATTCTATTCCTTTCTGGCTTTTAAGGTTTTCGCTTAGAAGTCCGATGATAATTTAATGAGTTTTCCTTTATAGGTTACCATCCTCTTTTCCCTAGCTGCCCTGAGAATTCTATCTTTGTCTATGATTTTTGATAACTTTAATACAATGTGTCTTGGTGAAGGCCTTTTTGGGTTGAAATAATTGGGTGTTCTGTTGACTTCTTGAATTCCAAGCTCCAGCACATTCTTTCGATTTGGGAAATTCTCTTCCACTATTTGTCTTAAAATGCTTTCTAGTCCTTGATCCTTTCCTTCATCTTCAGTAATGCCCATTATTCTTATGTTTCCTCTCCTGATGGTATCAGCTAGTTCTTGTATTTCTCTTTCATTATTTTTCATTCTTCGATTTATCTCTTCTTCTTTTGAATTTATTTCTTGATTTCTGTCTTCGATATCACTGATCCTTTCCTCCTTTTGTTGACTCTATTTGTCAAGCTTGCTATTTCATTTTTCAACTCTTGTAGTGTGTTCTTCATCTCCAGAAGTTCCTTTTGGTTCCTTTTGAGGGTTTCGATCTCCTTGCTCTGCTAATCTATTTGTTTTTTTTTCAATTCCTAAAATTGTTCATTTGAGTTGTTTTGCATCTCATTGAGTTTTTTCACATGTACCATCCTGAATTTACTGTCATTTAAGTCGCATATGTCTATGTCTGTAAGCTTATATTCTGGAGATTTTTTTCTTTCTTTCTGAGATGCCTTGTCACCTTGGTCGTTCATGGTGTTTAATGGACTATTTCCCCACCTGGGCATTAATGGAAGTGTATTCTGTTGTTTTTCCAGAAAGAAGATTTATTATATAAAGATCTCTCTTTAGCCTGCTGCAAAGAAGGAGCTTTTCTTTTGGTCTCCAGTAGGTGGCGTCTAAGCCTCTTGGATCCATGCTTTATATAAAGCCTAAATGTCTTTTTTTCTTCTTGTAGATATTTAATCACACTTGATACTCTCAGTTTCAGTCCCCCTTAGTTTTAGCAACAGTTGCAGCAGCTATTGCTCAGATTCCGCTGGGGCTCCGCTGTGTTCCATCTCAGAGGATATAGGGGGAGGAGCCCTGTGGGTTGGGGGTTGGGGGATGCAGCTCGGCTTGGTTTTGGAACCCCGGGCAGGTAAAAATCAACTGTTTTTTTCTCTGCTGTCCCGTCCCACTTCTCTGCTTTCTGCCCTGATGACTGGTCCCTGCTGCTGGCTGCTAGAAGTTCCAGTACTTCCAGGCAGGCTGATCGGGATATCTCTATACCTTCATCCCTCCTCCACCTCCTGCAAGGAGCTCTGGTGGCTGCAAGAGAAGGTTACTTTATTTCTCCCAGTCCACCACCAGACACCTGGGGTTCTGACCTGTGGTAGCTCTTATGTGCGAATCCCACACTCAGACTTGCTGGTGTGCAGTTTGGGTGTTTGTTGTAGTGTTTTAGGTGTTCAGTTTATTGTTGTTTCAAGGGGAGAGATCTGAGGACGTCTCTCACTCCTACATGTTTCCCTGAAAGCTCCCCAGCTTTTTCTTGTTTCTTGAAGTAGATCTATATTGCTGTGAATTTCCCTCTTAAGACTTCTTTCACCATGTCCCATAAATTTTGGCTCATTGTGTTTTCATGTTCATTTGTCTCTAGGTATCTTTTGATTTCTTCTTTTATCTCATTGTTAACCTATTTACTGTTTTGTAGCATGTTTTTAGCCTCCATGTGTCTGTTTATTTTTCAGGGTTTTTTTTGTAATTGATTTATATTTTCATACCATTGTTGTTGAAGTAGATGCCTTATATGCTTTCGATCTTTTTAAATTTCTGGGATTTGTTTTGTGGCCTCACTGTGATCTATCCTGGACAATGTTCCATGTGCACTTCAGAAGAATATGTATTCTTCTGCTTTGACGTGAAACTATCTAAAAATATAAAGTAAATTCATCTTGTCTGGGCTATCATTTAGTGCCACTGTTTCCTCATTGATTTTCCATCTGAAAAATCTGTCCTTGATTTCAATGTGGTGTTAATGCCTCCTGCCATGACTGTATTATTGTCAATCTCTCCCTTTATGTTTTTCAATATTTACTTTATATATTTAGATTTGCCTATGTTGGATGCATATATATTTACTGTGGTTATATGCTCTTATTGAACTGATTCCTTTATCATTATGTAATGTTCTTTTTTGTGTCTTATTATAGACTTTTTAAGTCTATTTTGTCTCATATAAGTATTGCTACTCTAGGTTTTCTTTATTTGCATTTGCATAAAATATCCTTTTCCACCCCTTTACTTTCATTCTGTGTGTGTCTTTTGATCTGAAGTGGCTCTCTTGCAGACAGCATATGTATAGGTCTCGTGTTCTTATCCATTCAGCTACCCTATGTCTTTTGATTGGAGCATTTAATTTATTTACATTTAAAATGATTGTTGATAGGTGCATCATTATTTCCATTTCATTATACATATTTATGTTATTTTTTTTCCTATTTTTCTTCTTTAAAAAGTCCCTTCAACGTTTCTTGCAATACTAACTTAATGCTGGTTAATTCCTTTAGCTTTTTCCCATCTGGGAAGTTCTCTACCTCACTTTCTGTTTTAATTGAGAGCCTGGCTGTGTAGATAAATCTTGGTTATGGGTCCTTGATTATCATTACTTTCATTGTTTTGTGCCAGTCTCTTCTGGCTTGCAACATTTCTTAAATAGAAAAACTTTTCAAAGAGAAATCAGCTGACAATCATTGGAGTACACTTGTAAGTAACTACCTATCTCTTGCTGCTTTTAGGAGTTTCTTTTCATCTTTAAACTTTCCCATTTTAATTATAACGTGTCTTCATGTGGATTTATTTGGGTTCATTTTATTTGGGACTCTCTATGCTTCCTGGATTTGTATGTCTATTTCCTTCACCATGTTAGGGAAGTTTTCAGTCATTATTTTCATGAATAGTTTCTCAATCCCTTGCTTTCTCTCTTCTCCTCTGGTACTCCTATGATGTGAATGTTGTTATGCTTAATGTTGTCCCTGAGGTCCCTTTAACTATTTTAATTCTTTTTTTTATTTTTGTTGATCCAGTTGGCTGTTTTCTGCTACCTTGTTTTCCAAATTGCTGAGTTGATACATTGCTTCATCTAATTTGCTGTTAATTCCTTCTAGTGCATTCTTCACTCCTGTTACGGTATTCTTCATTTCTGACTGGTTCTTTTTTACGTTTTCTCTGTCCTTTTTATTCTGGTAGGTCACTTGCCTCCATTTCATTCAGTTGTTTTTTCTGGATTTTTGTCTTGTTCTTTTTTAGGACATGTTTCTTTGTTTTCTTATTTTGGCAGCCTCCTTTCATTTGTTCCTATGTAGATCTGCTACATCTCCCATTCTTAGTTGGGCGGCATTACTTAGTAGTTTTCTTGTGTGGCCTAGCATCACAATCTCCCTGAACACCTGCCCCAGGTGCTCCAAGAGTGACCCTTTGTGTGGTTGTGTGTGCCCTCCTTTTGTAGTTGAGCCTTGATTGTTGTTGGTAGGTCACTGAGTGGGATCGACTCTCAGGCTGACTGGTTGCGGGGATTGACCACTCCCACAACCTATGAGCTGCTGTGTGGGTGCTAATCCCACAGAATGTTGTTTGGCCCACTTGGTTTGTGTCCGTTGAAACCACTGTTTTGGTATGCCGCTTGAGGGGCTAACCCAGTAGTGCTCTATTGAAGTAAACACCAACCTCTGGGGGTGTTTGTTCTGGAGCTCCTTGAGAGAGGCTCCCATGCAGACCAAGGTTAACCACTGCCTGTGACTAGCCCAGGGCTGAATGAGCCATTGGGGTACCAGAGTTGGAGAATTTAGAGTCTCAGAGTCACTAATGTGGAACAAGAGTGTTCCCGAGGTGGTACAGATTCGGATTTGTTGCCAGTGCTGAACCTGTAGCCAATCACACAATCAAAACTCTCAGCTAACATTGAGGCCAACCACTACCTGCCTCCAGCCCTTGGATCCCTGAGATTTATTCAAGAAATACTGTAACTAAGCCTGAAACTGGTTGCCACCTCCCCCTCAACACACACCAAATGTGTCTCTCCTGAAGTGCTAGAGCAGTGACCTATTGATTGTTACCAAAGGAATCTCTGCTAAGACTGCAGGGTGAAGCTGGTTGCCTAGTACCCATACAAAATTAACACCAGGCAAATTGTGAGTAGAGTAAGGTAGAGTCTTAGGAAATCTCTAGAGTAGAGTGAGTAAATCTCACCACACCACTTCAGATTCAGTTTTGGCTATGTGGGGCAGGCTGAACATGGACAAGATGGCACTCATCTGCAGTCTGCACAGAAGAGCTCAACAAAGAGATATTGGGGTTGTCTATCCAGCCCATACCCTGAAGCCATGCAACTCAGTCTTTCTATGTATGTCTCTGGCATCTCCCAAGCTGCTGTTTCTCTGTCGAAGCCCAGGATGAATGCCTACTAGCAGGTGAGTGCGTGCTCCAGCCCTTTAATAAGATATCTGGATTTCCATGTACTTTCGGTCTCACCCAGACAACCAAAATCCCCACTAATTTTCACAGCTAGATTTTGTGGGGACTTCCCTTCTCAGCATTGGAACCCTGGGCTGTCGAGCACTGGTGTGAGACTGGGGCTGCTTGCACCCCCAGAGGGTGGAGGGAGATCTGCAGTTGAGCTA
>NW_024349122.1:23548-51692 GCF_902729225.1 Pteropus medius | reverse complement strand
AGAGAGCTTTTGGATGGTTCACGAACGAGGAAGGGTGGGTGAAAGTGGGAAAAAGATTAAGAAGTACAAATTGCTTGCATTTTCATACACCGATATCGTACTATCAAAAAGAGAAATTAAGAAAACAATCCCACATAAAGTTGCACTATAACAATGCTTAGAAATTAATTTAAACAAGGATGTAAAAGAACTATTCTTGGAAAATTATGTCATTTATGAAAAATATTGAAGAAGATACAAATGGATGGAAGCATAACTGTGCTAATGGACAGAAAGAAGTAAAATGTCCGTACTACAAAGAAACAAAACTACAGACCAATATCTCTCATGAACACAGATGCGCAAAAATCCTAAATAAGATACTAGCTAACCGAATACAGCAACATATTAAAAAGATTACATACCACGAGCAAGGGGGTTTCATCCCAAGGGCACAGGGATGGTTCAACATATGCAAATCGATTAATGTGATACACCGCATAAAGGAATTAAAAAATAAGAATCATATGATCATATCAATAGATGCAGAAAAAGCCTTCCGCAAGATACAGAATCCATTTATGATCAAAACACCTAACAAAATTGGTATAGAAGGAAAGTGCCTTAACATAATAAAGGACATATATGACAAACCCTCAGCCAACATTATACTTAATGGTGAAAAACTAAAAACTTTCTCTCTAAGTTCAGGAACAAGGCAAGGCTGTCCACTATCGCCACTGTTATTCAATATAACATTGGAGGTCCTAGAGAGTGCAATCAGACAACAGAAAAACATAAAAGTCATTCAAATAGGAAACAAAGAATTCAAACTGTCACTGTGCAGAAAACATAATTCTCTATATAGAACACCCTATAGCCCCCACAAGAACACTACTAGAAACAATAAGCAAATACAGTAAAGTTTCCAGATACAAAATCAATGTTCAAAAATCCACAGCATTCTTATACTCTAATAATGAAGTGTCAGAAAAAGAAGTAGAAAAAAATTCTTTAAAATTGCAACGAAAAGAATAAAATAACTAGGAATAAATTTAACAAAACATGTGAAAGACCTATATAATGAAAACTATAAGACACTATTAAAAGAAATCAAAGAAGTTACAAAGAAATGGAAAAATATGTCATGTTCTTAGATTGGAAGAATAACATTGTTAAAATGAACATATTACTAAAGCATCATACAGATTTATTGCAACTCCTATCAAAATCTCATCGGCATTTTTTAAAGAAATAAAACAAAAATTCATCAGATTTCTATGGAAGCACAAAAGACCCCGAATTGCCAAAGCTATCCTGGGCAAAAAAGAACGAAGCCGGAGGCATCACTCTGCCCGCCTTCAAATTATGCTACAAGGAGAAAGTAATCAAAATGGCATGATATTGGCAAATAAACAGACACATGGACCAGTGGAACAGAATCAAGAGTCCAGAAGTGAACTCATATTTATAATTTTCAACAAAAAAGTCAAAAACATACAGTGGAGAAAGGAAAGCCTCTTCAATAAATGGTGCTGGGAAAAATGAAAAGCCACATGCAAAAGAATGAAACTAGACTGTTGTCTATCACTACACACCAAAATTAACTCAAAATAGATTAAGGACCTGAATATAAGACCTGAAACAATAAAATGTATAGAAGAAAACATAGGAACTAAACTCAAGGACCTTGGACTTAAAGAGGATTTTATGAATTTGACCTCAAAAGCAAGGGAAGTAAAATAAAAAAAAAATAATAAATGAATGGGACCACATCAAACTAAAGGGCTTCTGCTCATCAAAAGAAATCATCAATAAGGTAAAGAGAGAGCCATCCGAATTGGAAAATATATTTGCAAGCAATGCCTCCAATAAGGGCCTAATACCCAAAATGTACAAAGAACTCATACAACTCAATAACAACAACAAAAAAAAAACTAATGATTCAGTCCAAAAATGTGCAGATGACCTGAACAGACACTTCTCCCTAGAGGATGTACAAATGGCCAACAAATATTTGAAAAGATGCTCGACATCACTAGCTATTATGGAAATGTAAATCAAAACCACAATGCGATACCATCTCACACCTGTTAGAGTAGCTATAACCAACAGGAAAAGTAATAACAAATGTTGGAGAAGATGCGGAGAAAAAGGAACCCTCATACACTCTTGCTGGGATTGCAAGTTGATACAGCCACTATGGAAAACAGTATGGAGGTTCCTCAAAAAACTAAGAATTGAGCTATCATATGATCTAGCTATCTCACTACTGGGTATATACCTCAAAGACTTGAAAACCCATATCCAAAAAGACATTTGCACCCCGATGTTCATAGCAGCATTATTCACAGTGGCCAGGGCATGGAAGCAACCGAAGTTGTTGCTTAGACTAGTGGTTACCAGAGTGTAGGGGGTGCAGGAGGAAGGAGGAGGTAGACATGGTAAAAGGTGTCAGATAGGGAGGTAGGGGGAGGGTGAAGTTGGTAAAGGGTTCAAATATATGGTAGCTGAAGGAAACTGGACTTTAAGTGGTAAACACACAATAGAATATATAGATATCAAATTATAATATACACTTAAAAATTATAGAATTGCATCAACCAATGTTATCACAATAAATTTAATTTTTAAAAAGAAAGGAAAGAAAAAATAAAATAAAATAATAAAATGTCCATACTACCCAAAGCAATCTATAGATTCAGTGCAACCCCAATTAAAATACCAACGGCATTTTTCACAGAACTAGAACTAATAATTGTAAAATTTATATGTAACTGCAGAAGACTCCAAATAGCTGGCAATCTTGAGAAAAAAAGAATAAAGTTGGAGGTATCACACTACCTATACTCTAATGCTATTGTCATGAAAACTGCATATCACTGATATAAAGACACATGGATCAATGGAACACAATAGAGAGCCAAGAAATAAACCCACATCTATATGGTCATTTAATCTATGATAAAAGAGACATGAATATACAATGAGGTGAAGATGCTGTATTCAACAGCGGTGTTGGGAAACATGGAAAGATACATGCAAAAAAAAAGTTAAACAAGACCACCTCCTTACACTATATACAAGAATAAACTCAAAATGGATTAAAGATTTAAATGTAATACCTGAAACCATAAAATTCCTAGGAGAAAACATAGGTAGTAAACTCTCTGACATTGTTTAGTAATGTTTTTTTCCAATATACCTCCTTGGGCAAGGGAAACAAAAGAAAAAATAAACAAATGAGACATTAAACTAAAAATTTTTGTATAGTGAAGAGAACCATCAAGAAAATAAAAAGTTAACCTACTAAATGAGAGAAGATATTCACTAACGATACATCTGATATGGAGTTAATATCCAAAATTTATAAAAGCTCATGCAACTCAACACAAAAATAAAATCCAATTTAAAAATGAGTAGAGGATCTGAATAAACATTTTTCCAAAGAAGACATACAGATGGCCAGTAGACATGTGAAAATATGCTCAAAGTCACTAATCAACAGAGAAATACAAATTAAAATCAAAATATCACCTCACACCTATCAGAATGTCTATTACCAATAAATCAACAAACAATAAGTGTTAGCAAGGATGTGGAGAATAGGGAATCCTCGTGCTCTGTTGGTGGGATTGCATATTGGTGCAGCCACTATGGAAAAAAAGCATGGGAGTTCCTCAGAAAAACTAAAAATAGAACCACTTTATGACTCAGCAATTCCACTTCTGAGCATTTACCTGAAAAAATCCAAAACACTAATTCAAAAAGATAGATGCACCCCTGTGTTCACTGCAACGCTATTTATAATAACCAAGATATGGAAGCAATCTAATTGTCCAATGATAGACAATTGGATAAAGAAGAGGTGGTACATATACACAGTGGGATATTACTTGGCCATAAACAATTAAATTTTGCCATTTACAACAACATGGTTAGACCTAAAGGGTATTATGCTAAGTGAAATAGGTCAGACTGAGAAAGTGAAATAGCATATGATCTCACTTATGTGTGGAATCTAAGGAACAACATAAGTGAACAACAATAACAAAAAAAAAATAGAAACAGACTCATAGATACTCGAAACACAACAATGGTTGCCAGATGGGAGGGGGATTCGGGAACTGGATGAAAAACGTGAAGTGATTAAGAAGTACAAATGTGTAGTTACAAAATGGTCATGAGAATATAAAGTATAGCATGGAGAATATAGTAAATAACATTTCAATAACTATGTAAAGTACCTGGTTGGTATTAGACTAATGGGGTGGATCACTTTGTAAATTATATAAATGCGTAACCACTATGATGTACACCTGAAACTAATGTAATGTTGAATGTCAACCATAATTGAAAAAATAATAGTAAGTATGTGTCAAATGGCTGAATCTGCCTGTAACATCCAATATGCTACATGCCTACAAGCACTGCCAAAATTTACTCCTGGGTTTTATAGCAACAGAGAGAATCCCCACAAAATCCACCACCCTCTCTCCTACCTTCTATCTCTATACCAAATTATTGTCTCATTTATCCATTCCACATCACTGACAGGTAAGGTAACATATTGAGAACAGCTTTTATTATGGGAAGCCATGAAAGGGGATATGATGTCATAGTAAATCCAAAAGCCATTTTATTTTGTATTTGAAATCCCTTCTATGATCAGGAAGGCAAATGTGCTGTTAACTCATTAGGAACTTCCCTGAACAGTGTTGAAATCATCCACAAGAACACAATGAGAAGGGAGGCAGGGGAGATAAAACTGAGAACACAATGGCTAATTAAGAGAAACTATCAGGGAAAGATAAATTCTGCATAGATAACCTACAACAGAGGTAATTAAAAAATAAGAAATACAGAGGTGGTGATGGAGGGAAGGAGGGAGGGAGGGAGGAGGAGGAGAGAGAGAGAATCCTGAGGCCTTGCATATTCCATACATCAGGCCACAAAGACCATTTTACAAAAGAATAATAACATTTAATATTTTTTGAGTGTTTACTGTCGGCTCTTGTGCTAAGCTCTTTGCACAAATCATGTTAATCCTTACAACAATCCTATGATATAGATGCTGCCATCTTGCCCATTTCCCTATGAGGAAGCTAAGGCTCAGAAAGGTTGATTTCATCAAGACTGCACAGCTAGGAGTTTTAGCTGGGATATGAACCCAGTTCTATCTGGAGGCAAGACCCATATTCTTCATCTCTATACTCTAGATTTAGCCTTTTTCTTCATTTTGGTAGACCTTGCATGGAAAGATCTATACCAGATTTAGAAATTTGGAAAGCAGGAAAAAGTTACTATTCAGTGCTCATTCATACCCAGACATCTGGTAACCTCCTGTCCCATAACTTACCTATGGCTACTCAGGATACCTCATTAGGCTGCAAAGAAAGTCTAGCTTTATTCTTCCAACAATATATACTCATTCTATATTTCAGGCCCTTAATTCCACAGTCTACAGGGTGGCAGTGAATGTAATGAAGTAATCAAATCCTTTTACCAGGTAACTAATTTAAAGTATTAGCTCCATTAAAACAGAAACCCCCTAAAGAGGCAATCTAGTGACAGAAATTTGGGCACCTTGGCAGACCTATGGGGAAGAAGGTTTGGAGTCAAAAGACCTTTTCATGCCCTTCCTATTATATCTATTCTTCCTTCTGGGTTTTATGTGTGCCTTAAACACATCATAGCTTGCACTTTTCTTATTTAACAATCAGTAGAACAAAATGTCACTTATTTAAAAATATTCTAATGAAGTTTCTAATTCTATATCAAAATAAATATCTCTTTATCCATCTATTTATCCCTGCTTAGTGTTTGTATTTTGAAGATGGAAGTTTCATTATCTGAAATTTGCAGGCAATTACTAAGTCTAATAACTCCCAAGATGTAAGCTTTTTTTCCAACAATCTAATGTGAAAAGTTGCTTTGAGTAACTACGTGTATGTGCTTTAAGGAGAGAATCTGCTTAGAAAAACAGACGTGATGAAGGCAAGTGGTGGAAGGGGCAGTGAGAAACATATCGGGCCATTAATTTGTCTTACTTGACATTAGGAGCTCTAAAAATATTAATGAGAGGCCTTCCACGTCCCAAGAGAAAATTTTAAATTTACAGCTTTAAACAACCACATGCCCTCATTTAAGCACAAAGTCAACCCAAAATTTGTTATAGTTTATAATGCTTGTTAAATGAGAACATCAAAAATTAATGCTAGTTAGAGCTCTCATTAATGTGCATGGTGATCACTAGTTTGACTTAATTAAGTGAAGCTCCACTTCACAATAGTGTTGTAGCCCAGCATAAGTAGGAGTATGTTCAGGTCTGAAGGGTGTTCTCTTGGGACAGCATTAACAGCATTTCAGGGTGGAGCTCCTGCCAGCCTCTTTCTGAAGCTCTTCTTGTTAGAAAACAAGGAAGCTCTTAGAGAGTGGATGACTGTAGCCCCTGCTAGGATGTCTGATTCCAAACTTCAGTTTTCCTGTTACACGATGTTATTTGAAGAAATGAATTGAATTGGGGTCAGTGGTACATTCAGATGTTGGCCAATAAATTTACCCTTAAATAGAAGACATGCAAGAGCTAAAGCTCAAGACAAAAGGTTGGGGAGGGAGGGTGGAGAATAATAAGAGAAAGTGACAAAAAACAAGACAGCAAATTAAAATTCAGTAGGGAGCAAGAGATAAACAAGAGTGAGTCAGATATTCAGATATTGTCACATTCCAAAACAAATGACACACAGATGGAGCATTACTATTTGTATGAAGATTTATTAATTTTTTGCCAATTTGAGATTTTTCAGACTGTAAAATGTTCAGAGGAATTTCAAAACCATTAATTCTAATGGACCACTGTACATAAAAACAATCTTGAACTCGGGAACTAGTAGCCAGTATTTTTTAGAGACCCTTGAATGTGAAACAAAGGTGGGGAGCAATGAAGAAAATGAGAGTGAGAATGAGAAGAATATGAATCCCAGCTCTACTACTTATCTGGGTTGCAATATGTAAATGAATGACTTTGGAGAATACACTTAATCTTGCTAAGCCTAAATTTTCTCATCTGTAAACTATGAGAGTGAACTGTATGAAATTGCTATTTTATTTGGCAGGTCCAAATGTTCAACTTTGGCAATTTCATGTGGTTCAACCTAATAAATGATTAAACAGAACAATACATTTAAATACAATTTTTAAACTTTAAAATGCCAAAGAACATTTATGATCAGTCATAACCATTGCTACTTCGAAAATATGTATATGTATTATATTATGCTCCACTGATAAGAGCAGATAATTTAGATTAAATCTCTTCCCCAAACATTGCCAAAGTTCTTCCTGTCTCAAGATTCGAGGTTAGGATAGTCACAGCCCAGGTCTATCACTATGAGCCAATATTCTTGACACTATTTAAGTTCATTTTAAAATGTCCTGTCTTGCTACAATGAATATTTAACAGAAAACGATCAAATTAATTTCCAAGTAGCTCCCTAAGTGCCGTGCATAAACACATACACATACACATACCCCTCAGCCTTCCTCCTATCTTTCCTCAAATTAACCCAAAGCCTTATTGAAAAAATATGTTATAGATTTATTTAAGAAGTTACATAATGGCATCAATCCAAAGTATCAATAACAGCAAATTAAAGTACTACCTAGGAGAGAAGGCAGGCCAGCAAAGTAAGGAATTTTAGTAGAGATTATGTAGGTTTTAAAAACTAGAGTAGGCAACAGGTCTGGGCCAAGCAGGCTAAGCAAGCTAAAGTCAGAGCAAAAGGGAACAGGGAAGGTGAAAGCAAGCAGTGGGTCAGAAGCCTGATAAGCAACGAATAATCTAGAGGAGACAGATGCTTGAAGATGGAGTAAGACAGAAACTGCGAGCTCTGTAAAAGGGAGAAATGCAGAGGAAGACAAATGACCAAATGTCCAGAAACTAAGAGATGTAATACAGGACAAAGTACAATTCAAGCAAAATAGAAATTCCAGTTTGAGAAACAATCTTAAGAGGGCGAAATGTTGCCTTGTCTCTCATCTCAGGAGATTGTTATGCTTTCTGTGAAGGCAGGAATCAATTCTGGCATTGCCAGAATGGGGGTTACAGGGGGAAAAAACTTAGAATACATGGCTGGAGTGAAGAAAGAGAGGTTTTAAAAGATCGTTTCTGATGAAGAGGTTATTGGTGGGAAATAGGGCTCCATATGCAGCAAAAGGAAAGCAGCTTGCATTTGAGGAAATACACAGAAAGTCTGCACATACACACATGCCTCTGCCAATCAAGCTGTTACAATTCAGAATATCTCTGAGGAGCAGAATATGATATTGTATTGGAATAATTTACCGCTCAAGCCAGATAAGAGACAAATGGCATATTGTACTATTGTACCTGGCACACATCTCTAATAGAAAAAAAATGCTGCTCCCTTCGATAGGTGCATTGTATTGTGTCTATCTAGGAGGGAATCTGGGCATTTTTTCTTCCTTCCTAAATCTGAGTTTCATTCTCAAACCAAACTGACAGTAGGGAATTTCAGTAATGACTTAACACCTTGCTTTAGCCCTTTCCTGCTCTGAACATATTCCCTCTCTGGGCTCTTTGTTCAGAGACATATTAATCTAAATTTACATTTGTTGGACTTCATTATTTCTATTCATTGTTGCACTTCAAAATATAGCATTCTTCAAACTTGGGATTTAGTTCACTGCATCGTCTTCTAGCTCATTAATGTAAATAATAAAGAGCCTGGTTTCTGATGCCATTCTCGTTCAGAGACATATTAATAATTCATTTATAGCTTGAAAAGTCCTTTTGGCAGCTGCTTTGTTCAAGGATTTTCTCCTCACAGTGGCAATAGGTCAATTGCTTTATGGTGAAATTGAATTAGAGGGCCTAAGAAGGGCATTTGTATTCCCCATATGTGACCATGGGGTGATTATCAGTGTGTGGGGAAATGCACTGAAGTCCATTTCTAAGACTCCCTTTGGATATTTAGCCTCTTGTTCCTTCTTTTCTTTCTAAATCTTTTCTTTTCAGCATTAATTATAAAGACAACAAACTCAGCACCAAAGTGTGAGAGTTGAATACCCAGTTACACATGGAGAAAGAAAAGTCTGTCAATCAAGATATATTTTCTTTCTCTCAGAGCAAAGAATGTAATGGTCTAATGAGATCAGCTCAGAGTATCTGGGTATATGTAGTGGTATACGTAGCATCCTGTGATATATATATATATATATATATATATATATATATATATATATATATATATATATATATATATATATATTATTCTGTGCATTGTAGGCACTCAGATTTCTTCTGACTGACTTAGTTATAGTATCTGGCTGAGAAAAATTTTCCAAGAGTAAAGACTGGTGGGTTAATTCACACCCAAATCATCACCACCCCCTTTTCCATCAGATATATGTTTCATACAGAAAGTTTAAGATTTGAAGAGCCATAGACAGAAGTGTATAAAAGGGTCAGCTATAGACTGAAAGCCATGGACTATGTGACACCAGGTGAAAACATTCTGGAGATATAGCAGCGAACTTTTACCTTATGGTGCCAACAGAGGAGGTAGTCAGTCATCTGTAAAGTATAGTGTGAAGAAGAAGCAGGAAGGGGAAAACCTAATAGGAGCTTTGAATGATCACAGAGCAGCTTGTCTAGCACTAAATTATTCATAGGGAAGCTAGGCAAGAGGAAGTAATCCAATCCTGGGAAAGCAAGGTGCACTGACACTGAATACAGAACTAGAAACCAGTTTTAAAATAGTCACCCATGGCTTCCCATTCAGCCCAAACAATTCTTTGTTCCCTGTATGAATGGGAGTCCACCTGTTTATGTCCAGCCCATACCACCTCTGAGTATACTAAGATAAAATAATAAAATGAAAGGAAGAGATGAAACTGAAAATGCTAATAACTGGAATCAAATCCACACAAACTATAAAAAAAGAGGTAAAATCACTGTTCCTTGAATGATGTATGTTTAGGTAGCATAAGTACTATGGAATCTAGCCCTTTAATAAGACCCTCATCCTGATACTCTCATTTCTCCAACAATCTCATCAGAATCTCTTATGCCCCTTTCTTTCAAAACATTCATAGGCCTGCTCTCTACTAGCTATAAGAGATGGTAGTATTATTAGGTGAACAAATATCTGTTAGAATGGGTAACGCATCCCCAAAATAAATGTAACATATACTATGAGAGGCAACAAAGTATAATGGTTAAGAGTATAGATTTTTGAGCCACACTGTCTGGGGTTGCAATCCTGGTTCTGCCATTTACTAGCTGTGTGCTTTTTGGTGACTCTGTTTCCTCATATATAAAATGAGGGTACTAAAAATGGCACCTGCCTTATAGAGTTGTCACAAGTAATGTGTGTGTTAATATCTATGAGGCCCTTGGACACTGCCTCGCATATATTAAGTGCTACATAAGTGCTTATTAAATAAACTTAGTTTATGAAAACTGTTTTAAAAGTTCTTAAGAGGCAGTCTTTAATGATAAGTTTAATGAACTACAAGAAAAAGATATTTTGGAGCACTCCTCACATCACATTGCATGGGTAACCATCTACTACTAACAGTGTCCTAAGACCCTTAGAAATCTATTCATCAAGAATGGATTGACTGCTGATGACTCACTACCTTCAATGATTTTTTTCATTGAGGATATCCAGGACAGGAATTCTGGTCAAGATGGTGGAATAGGTGAATGCTGTGATTTCCTCCTCTTACAACCACATCAAAATTACAACTAAACTACAGAACAATTATCACTGAGACATACCTTAAGTCTAGCTGAACAGAGTCCTACAACTAACGACATACAGAAGTCACACCAAAACTGGTAGGAGGGGCAGAGATGCAGAACAGGCTGGTACCACATCCACGTGTGATGGTTAAAAATCAGGAGGGATATATTGGCTGTGGAGATGCCCCCTGAGAAACGAGAGGCCTCAGCCAACCAAGATCCCAGCCCAGGGTTTTAGTATTAGAAAGAGATGTTCCCACAACTTCTGTCTCTGAGAACCAGCGGAAACTGTGGCTGAGTGAGATAGAGAGCAGCTAGGGTTCCAGGTGTTCCTCTTAAAGAGCTCGTACACAGACTTACTTGCTAGGGGACAAAATTACTCTGAGCTCCAGCTCTAGGGAAGCAGCTTGAAAGGCACCAGTGACAAATGGGGGTGGGGGGAACTGAGTTGTCTGGCTTCAGGACAAGGGCTGGAAGGGCAGCTTTTTTCCCACACAGAAGTGCTGGTAGAGTCTATTGCTTCTTTGTTGACCCTTTCCTCTAATCTGGCATGCATACACAGGTGGCCTCCATACCTGAGTCGCCATCAACCTGAATAACACTGGTCACCCCGCACTGGTGGTTCCCTGTGACCCTGCCCCACTGAACTTGCTGGTCCACCCAAGCTTCTTGTGGCTTTTACATACAAATGGCCTATCTTAGCTTATGCTGTGGACTTTCCTAAAATCTCCCAAAGATTTGCAAAACCCAAACAAATAGCATCTGGCCTCACCATGCCACATACCTCTTGCTGAGCATCCCCAAGCTCAGTACTAATGGCAACTGGCCTTCATTCATTGCTTGGCCTCTCAAGGTACCTTTAAGCCCAGCACATGTGGCAGATATCTGCAGATTGTTTGGTGGCTCATGCTGGGTGGCTCCAGTCAGGGCACAGGCTATGGCTGACCTTGTCGGGTGGTAGGACCCTTCTTGGGATGCCCCAGGGCCAGCACACCCAGAAACTGGCTTTGGACTGAGGCAGAATACCACCTGGCTGCTTCCATGAATGACACATCCAAAGAGAAGACTCAGCAGGCACCAGAGCCCTGCTAAAAGGCATCCTGCTCCATAGGTCAGCCTCTGTACAGCAGCTCCTCCACAGTACTCACAGCCAGTCCTTACAACCAATCATCCCTAGGGCCAGTCCTTCCCATTGATGTGCAAAGAACAACTGAGGCTCAACTACAATAGTAGAGCACACACAACCTACACAAGGGACATACCTGGAGCAGCTAGCTCAAATGACTGGGGTACTGAGCCACTGAGCCCCTCCAAGACACCTACTACATAAAGCCACACTACTAAGACCAGGAGACATAGCAGCCCTACCTAACACATAAAAAACAAACAAACAAACAAACAAAAAACAGAGAAGCAGCCAAAATAGGGAATCAAAAAAAAAATGTCCCAAATGAAAGAACAGAATAAAGCTCCAGAAAAAGAACTAAGAAATATGGAGACAACCAATCTATCAGATGCAGAGTTCAAAACACTGGTGATAAGGATGATCAATGATCACAGTGCAAACTTCGACAAAGAGATAGGAAACAGGAAAATGAAGATAGTAAACATAAAAAAGGAATCAGTCAGAAATAAAAAAAAATACAATAACTGAAATAAATACATGAAAATGAATCAACAGTAGATTAGACGAAGCATAAGTTTCAATCAGTGATTTAGAAGATAAGGTAGCAGAAAATATCCAATCAGAACAGCAACAAGAAACGAGTCAAAAATGAAGATAAGTTTATGGGACCTCTGGGTCAACATCAAATGTACCAATAATCACATCGTAGGGGTAACAGAAAGAGAAGAGAAAGAGCAAAGAATTGAAAATTTATTTGAAGAAATAATAACTGAGAACACCCCTATCCTGGTGAAAGAAATAGATATACAAGCTTAGAAAGCACAGAGAGTCCCAAACAAGATAAACCCAGAGAAAACCACACCAAGATACATCATAATTAAAGTAATGAATGTTAAAGACAAAGAATCTAAAAGCAGCAAGAGAACAGCAGTTAGTTACCTACCAAGGGAGCTCCCATAAGACTGTCAGCTGATTTCTCAAGAGAAGCTTTGAAGGCCAGAAGGGATTGGCACAAAATATTCAAAGTGATGAAAAGCAAATACCTACAACTAAGATTACTCTTCCCAGCAAAGCTATCATTTAGAATCAAATGACAGAAAAAGAGCTTTTCAGACAAGAAAAAGCTAAAAGAATACAATACCAAATCAGTATTTTAAAAAAAATGTTAGAGGGACTTCTTTACGAAGAGGAAGAAGAAAAAAATTACAAAAGTATGTATAATAAAATGGCAATACTTATATATCAGTCAACAATTACTTTAAATGTAAATTGATTAAATGTTCTAATCAAAAAATAGGGTAGGGAGGGTCAAAAAACATGGCGGAGTGAGAGACATTCCCAGATCTCTCCCCTTGAAACAACTATAAGCTGAATATCTAAAACTCAACAAAAAACACACGAACTGCACAGCAGCATGTCTGAGCCTGGGATCGGCGCATAAAAGCTACCACAGGTCAGAACTCCGGGTGTCGGGAGGTGGACTGGGAGAAATAAAGAAGCTGCCTCTCGCAACTACCAAAACTACCTGTAGGAGTAAGGGGAGGGGAGAAGGTGTGGCTAATTTCCTGAATAGCCCTACATGAGCTCCACTGGCCGGCGACAGGGCCCAGTCATCAGGGCAGATAGCAGAGAAGCAGAAAGCACAGAAACAACAGTTGATTTTTACCGGCCGTGGTTGCAAAACTGAATCTGAGCTGCAGCACCCATCCCCCAAAACAGAGGGCCCCTCCACCTATATCCTCCTAGACAGAACACCAAGGAGCACCAGGGGAATCTAAGCAAAAGCTACAAAAACTGTCGATAACACTGAGACTTAGGGTAGCGAGCATAATTAAACATCTACAAGAAAAATAACGACATTATTAAGATTTTATATAAAGCAGGGATCCAAGAGGCTTAGATGCCACCTACTGGAAACCAAAAGAAAAGCACTATTTTTGCAACAGGCTAAAGAGAGACATTTATATAATAAATCTTCTTTCTGGAAAAAAAAGTAGAATACAATTCCATTAATGCCCAGGCAGAGAAATAGTCCATTAAACACCATGAACAACGAAGGCGAAAAGGCATCGCAGAAAGAAAGAAAAAAAATCTCTAGAAAATAAGCTTACAGACATAGAATTATGCGATGTAAGTGACAGAGAATTCAGGATGGCATGTCTGAAAAAACTCAATGAGTTCCAAAACGAGTCATATCAACAATTCCAGTAATTGAAAAAAAACAACTAGGTGAGCATAATGAGTTCTTTAGCAAGGAAATTGAAACCCTCAAGAAGAACAGAAATCTTTTGAGATAAAAAAAAAATACACTGAGAGAGTTGAAAAATGAAATAGCAAGCTTGGGAGATAGAGTTGACCAAAAGGAAAAGATCAATGATATAAAAGACAGAAATCAAGAAATAAATCAATATGAAGAAAAGAAACTGAAGAATGAAAAATAATGAAAGAGAAATACAAGAACTAGCTGATACCATCAGGAGAGTAAACATAAACATAATGGGCATTCACGAAGGAGAGGAAAAGGAAAAGGGACCAGAAAGCATTTTCAGACAAATAGTTGACTAGAATTTCCCAAAACTAAGGAATGAACTGGAGCTTGGAATTCAAGAAGTCAAAAGAAGACCTAATTATCTCAACCTAAAAAGGCCTTCACTAAGATACATTCTATTAAAATTCTCAAAAATCAACGACAAAGACAGGATTCTCAGGGCAGCCAGGGAGAAGAAAATGGTAACTTATAAAGGAAAACCCATTAGATTGTTGTTGGACTTCTCAGCACAAACCTTGCAAAACAAAAAGGAGTGGAATCCAATATTCAAACTATAAAGTGAAAGGAACTACCAGCCTATAAAAATGTATGCAACAAAGCTCTCCTTTAGATATGAAGGAGAAATAAAGACCTTTCAGACATACAAAAATTGAGGGAATTCTCCACTATGAGGCCTGCACTACAGGAAATACGGAAAGGGATCAGCTCACCTAAAACAAAATAACAACAACAAAAAATACATAATTAAGAGTAAAGTGAATTTCAGGCAAATAGAAGCAGAGAAGTGCAATCCTTACTAAGAACAGGGTATTATAAGCTTAAATAATAAGAAGCAAATTGTTATGACATGATAGTAATGAACAGTCACCATACATAGGAACAAACTGAGATAACAATGACTGAAAAGGGGAGGATTCAAAGATCCAAATTCGCAAAGGGAAATAGAGATAAAGCATGCACAGAAGAAAATGAACGAGAGTGTGTGTGTGTGTGTGTGTGTGTGTGTGTGTGTGTGTGTGTGTTTGTAACTATCCTTTACATATCCGGAATGGTAACCACACACCAAAAATTCAGAACTGAAGTATGTAACATAAAACAAAAACTGGAGAAAAAGCCTACAAAAGCCAGTCAAAATAAAGAAAACAGAAACACAAGGACAAGGAAGAAATGTAAACACAGAACTACCAAAAAGCAAATGATAAAATGTCTATAAGAAGACCTCATATTTCAATAATCACCCTAAATGTAAATAGACTGAACTCACCAATAAAAAGGCACAGAGTTGCAGAATGGATCAAAAAACAAAAACAAACAACAACAACAACAAAAAAAAAAACCCAACCACATGCTGCCTCCAGGAGAAATATCTCAGCTCCAAAGATAAATATAGACTCAAAGTAAAAGGGTATAAAGTGGTATTTCAAGTGAATGACATTCAGAGAAAAGCGGGAGTAGCAGTACTAATATCAGATGAAATAGATTTCAACATAAAAAAGACAAAGAAAGATACTAAGGGACACTTCATAATGATAAAGGGAATCATGCACCAAGAAGACATAACACTTATTAATATCTATGCTCCCAATCAAGGAGCCTCAAAATATATAAAGCAATTACTATTGGACCTAAAGAGAGAAACAGACCAAAAAACTATCAGAGTAAGGGACCTAAATACCCCTCTGTCAGATATGGACAGATCATCCAAACAGAAAATCAATAAGGAAATATCATCCTTAATTGACGCATTAGACCAACTGGACATAATGATATTTACCTTAAAAAACTAGAAAAGAAAGAACAAATGAAGCCTAAAGTCAGCAGAAAAAAAGAAATCATCAAAATTAGAGTGAAATTAAAATTGAAAACAAACCTAAATAAATAAATAAATAAATAAATAAATAAATAAATAAAATGCAACAAAGAGCTGGTTCTTGGAGAAGGTTAATAAAATTAACAAACCCCTCTTAGAATCATTAAAGAAAAAAGAGAAAGGACACAAATAGACAAAATCAGGAATGAAAGGGGAAATTATGACTGACATCACAGAAATACAAAGAATCATACAAGAATACTGTGAAAAAGTATATAATAACAAATTTAATAACCTAGATGGACCAGTACTTGGAATAATACAATCATCCTAGACTGAATCAAGAACTGGAAAATCTAAATAGACAAATCAACAGTGTGAAAATGGAAGCAATCATCAAAAACCTACCAAAATGTAAATATCCAGAAGCAGATGGCTTCGCCAGCGAATTCTACCAAACATTTAAAGAAGATTTAGTGCTTATTCTCCTCAAACTCTTCAAAATATCAAAGAGGAGGCAATACTTCCTAAATCATTTTATGTGGCCAAGATTACCCTGATAGCAAAACTGATAAAGATCATACGTAAAGCTACAGACCAATATCTCTCATGAATACAGATGCAAAAATCCTAAATAAGATGCTAGCAAACCGAATACAGCAACATATTAAAAAGATTATACATCATGATCAAGTGGGTTTCATCCAAGGGTCAAGGGATGGTTCAACATACGCAAATCGATTAATGTGATACACTACATAAACAAATTAAAAAATATGAATCATATGATTATATCAATAGATGCAGAAATAGCCTTTGACAAGATACAGCATTGATTTATGATCAAAACACTTAAGAAATTTGGGATAGAAGGAAAGTACCCTAACATAATAAAGGCCATATATGACAAACACTCAGCCAACATTATCCTGAATTGTGAAAAACTAAAAACCTTCCGTCTAAGATCAGGAACAAGGCAAGGCTATCCATTATGGCCACTTTTATTCAATATAACATTGTAGGTCCTAGTGAGTGCAATCGGGCAAGAGAAAGATATAAAAGTCATCCAAATAGGAAATGAAGAAGTCAAACTGTCACTATTTGCGGATCACATGATTCTCTATATAGAAATCCCTAAAGACGCCACAACAACACTGCTAGAAACAATAATCAAATACAGTAAAGCTTCTTGATACAAAAAGTGTTCAAAACTCACTAGCGTTCCTATACTCTAATAATGAATTGTCAGAGAAGTAGTGGAAAAATAATTCCTTTTGCAATTGCAAAATAAAGAATGAAATACCTAAGAATAAATTTAACGAAACATGTGAAGGACCTATATAATGAAAACTGTAAGACCTTATTAAAAGAAATTGAAAAAGATACAGGGATATGGAAAGATATTTTGTGTTCTTGGCTTGGAAGAATGAATATAGTTAAAATGACCATGTTACCTAAAGCATTATACAGATTTAATGCAATCCTCATCAAAATCCAATCACTCTTTTTTAAAGAAATGGGACAAAGAAAATCAGATTTGTATGGAAGCACAAAAGACCCCAAATTGCCAAAGCTATCCTGAGCAAAAAAGAACAAGGCTGGAGGCATCACTCTGCCTGACTTCAAATTATGCTACAAGGAGAAAGTAATCAAAATGGCATGATATTGGCAAATAAACAGACACATGGACCAGTGGAACAGAATCAAGAGTCCAGAAGTAAACCCATATTTACATGGGCAAATAATTTTCAACAAAAAAAGTCAAAAACATACAGTGGAGAAAGGAAAGCCTCTTCAATAAATGGTACTGGGAAAAATGAAAAGCCACATGCAAAAGAATGAAACTAGACTGTTGTCTATCACTACATGCCAAAATTAACTCAAAATGGATTAAGGACCTGAATATAAGACCTGAAACAATAAAATGCATATAAGAAAACATAAGAACTAAACTCGTGGACCTAGGACTTAATAAAGAGGATTTTATGAATTTGACCTCAAAAACAAGGGAAGTAAAAGCAAAAATAAATGAATGGTACTACATCAAACTAAAAGCTTTTGCTCAGCAAAAGAACCCATCAACAATGTAAAGAGTCAACCATTCAAATGAGAAAATATATTTGCAAGCAATGACTCCGATAAGGGCCTAATATCCAAAATATACAAAGAACTGATATGACTCAATAACAACAACAACAACAAAAAGACAAACAATCCAATCAAAAAATGAGCAGAGGACTTGAATAGACACTTCTCCCTAGAGGACATTCAAATGGCCAACAAATATATGAAAAGATGCTCAACATTGCTAGCTATTAGGGAAATCCAAATCAAAACCACAATGAGACATCATTTCATATATGTTTCAGTAGCTATAATCAACAGGACAAGTAATAACAAATGTTGGAGAGGATGCGGAGAAAAAGGAATCCTCATGCACTGCTGGTGGGACTGCAAATTGATACAGTCACTATGAAAAACAGTATGAAGGTTCCTCAGAAAACTAAGAATTGATATACCATATGATCCAGCAATCCTTCTACTGGATATTTATCCCAAAGACTTGACAAACCATATCCAAAAAGATATTCACACACCGATGTTCATGGCAGCATTATTCACAGAGGCCAAGATATGGAAGCACCTGAAGTGTCCTACACTAGATGATTGGATAAAGAAGCAGTGGTACATATATACAATGGAATATTACTCAGCCATGAGAAGAGATGAAATACTGCAATTTGCAACAACATGGACTGACCTCGAGATAATCATGATAAGTGAAATAAGCCAGACAGAAAAAAGTTTAAAATTACATGATATCACTTAAATGTGGGATATAACCCTAAAAGGAACAAATGAACAAGACAAACAAACAGAGATTGGACATGGACGATAGACTAGTGGTTACCAGAAGGAAGGGGGTGAGAAAAGGAGGAAGGTAGATGGGGTAAAGGGGTTCAAATATGTGGTGACAGAAAGAAATCTAACTATGGAAAGTGAACACCCAGTGTAAACATACATATGCCTTACTGTTAAAGTGTGCAGCTGAAGCTTATTGCATATCTTTAAACAATATCACTATAAAAAATAATAAATAATAAATACATAAATAATATTGCAAATAATAAAATAGAGTGGTTTAATGGATAAGAAAACAAGACCCTTTTATGTGCTGCCTATAAGAGACTTACTTCAAATTGAAAGACACATACAAACTGAAAGTAAAATGATGGAAAGAGATATTTCATGGAAATGGAAATTTAAAAATAAAAAGCTTGGGTAGCAATATTTATACCAGATAAAATGTACTTTACAACAAAGGCTATAACAAGAGACACAGAAGGATCCAGTAATTCTACTTATGGGTATTTATCTGAACAAACTCAAACCACTACTTCAAGGGACATGTGCCTCCATTTATTCATTGCAGCATTATTTACAATAGCCAATATATTGAGGTCACTTTGTGTCCATCAATGGATGAATGGATAAAGAAGAGGTCATACATATATGCAGTGGAATATTACTCAGTCATGAAAAATGAAACCTTGCTGTCTGCAAGAATATAGATGGACCTAGAGGGTATTGTGCTGAGTAGGGTAAGTTAGATAAAGGTAAATACCATATTATTTCACTTATATGTGGAATCTAAAGAACAAAATAAACAATCAAAGCAAACAGAAACAAATTCATAGATACAGAGAACGTTTTGATGGCTTCTAGATGGGAAGGTTTTAGGGGTTTGGTGAACAATGGGAAATAATTAAGAAGTAGAAATTGGTAGTTACAAAATAGTCATGGGGGTGTAAAGAATAGCATTAGGAATATAGTCAATAATACTGTTATAACAATATATGGTGTCAGGTGGGTATTAGACTTATTATGGCAATCAGTTTGTAAGTTATATAAATGTCTAATGACTATGTTTTACACCCAAGACAAATATAATATTGTACACCAGTTGTAATTGAAAAATAAAGTTAAAAAAATACTTAAAAAAAGAAAATATCCAGGACACAAGCTAAAAAGCCAAAGCTATAATTTTCAATGCCTCTATATCTCCAGACCTTTGTCCCCTGTGTACTTTTGCAAGGTTCTTTCAGCTAAACAAATCAGATTCAGCCCATTAACAGCTATATAGATCCCAGCTAAGGCTCACTGCTTGGCAACCTCCAACCTCCCACTCACCTCCCTTTTTCCTGTTGAATCAACTCATGTTCCAGCCGAGGTGGTTAAGGCTATATCAGTAAGTTGCCAACATTGGTCAATCTCTCACAGTCTGTAAGGCTGTAGAGGAAGAGTTGATGTAAATGAACTAGAAGTTAGTCCAATGGGAAACAGAACACAATCCTAAATGAAAATATTTTGCCTTATATATAAGTAGGTTTCCAGTGGGTAGCCTGACACCAAATGTAAAGCTATAAGAAAGCTATTTCTTCATTGTAACCTGAGCAAAGACCAAAGAAGGATGAAATTGATGGGATTTTGATTCTTCTGGTTTGGTACTAAGTTGAAAATTTTCATGAGAAGCAGGAACCTGGTGGAGTGCATTGATAACTAGGGCTTTGGAAGTATCTTGCTCCCACCCCTTGACAAGAACAAGTGACTGAGAAATAGGTGCAAACTGGATTATTCACAGTTTGAAGACACTCACTTGGCAAGCATTTTGAATATAGATTTTAGAACCAGATCTAGTCTAAAACAAAACTGAGACATCCTTTCCATCTTTACCTTGTTTCCATCCCTTTGTCTCTCCTATTCCCAGGACCCTCATATTGACCCCTGGCTCTCTAAGGATTCTGTCTTCACAAGTTTGTCACCTGATAGAAACCTGACCTTGCCCATCACAGATCTATATATTGGCAATGTATCCCTCTAACCCCCTTATTTTGCTCCCCTAACCTAGCTTATGTTCTATTCTTTTGTAATCTGCTCCCTTAAGTATTAGCAATTTGATTATTAAAACTATTAACACATCCAAAGCTAAAAATGAATTAGTGTGTTATCCTTATTTAATATGAAAGAGATCGTTAGCTGTACTCCAAAATCTATTCTCCCATTTTTTTTTTTCTGGTAACATGACTAGACTACATTCCCCAGCTTCCCTTACAATTAGATGTGACCATATGATTAAATTCTGACCAATGACATATGAGAATAACTTCTAGGCACAACCTCAAGGTCAAAGAAAAGCATGGGACTCTTTTTAAGAAAATGGCTCACTCTTCTCTTCATCGCTTGGGTATAGATGCCAACGAAGCCTAAGGAATTGAGCAGCCACAAAACGGGGAAAACACAAATCTCTAAATGAATGTAGTGACGAGAATCATCTCGCTGACCTGAAAACTCACAAAACAGCTATGTGAACAGGAAATAAACTACTGTGTTGAGACATCACATATTTGGGGTTACTCCTTACCAGGCTAGATTGTGGTAAGGAGTAACCCCAGTTGTGTGCTATAGATACAATTCCCTATCACAAAGAGCTTAATCTCTAATAGCAAGAAATTTCAGGTATCACTGATGGAGATTTTGGGGATAGAACTTTTTACAGTACCCATGATATCATCTGCAAAGAAAAATCATGGATGGATTCAACCACAAGGTATGATGAGAGAGGAAACTTGACTAAGCAAAAGACCTATTAACTAGGATAAGAATAGGTGCTAAGCAAACCTGACCAGAATGCAGAGGTTGGCCTCAGCGAGGAATGTTGGGATTTCCAGAGCAGTATTCATAGCTTCAAGCAATGATCAGAGGTAGGAGATTCAACACAGCAACAAGAAATTCTAGAAAGGTTCCAACCCAGAAGTCAAATATAGAATCTGTCATCATCACGACTTGTTCGTATCTTGCCAGTTGATAGGATATCATTGAATGGACCAGGGCAGAGTCTAGAGAGAGAAGATTGGCAAGAGGTAGGAAAGGTTCAGGGTGGGCACATGGCCCCAAAGGAAGACAAAGCAGAATTACTGGGTAAGGTGTAGAGTGGGAGATTAAAGCAAAAGTCACCTAGAAAGAGGGGCAGGGAGCACTGCAATTCAGGAATGAAATAAGTTCATAACACTCACTCTGGTTCAGTGTTTCAAGCTCCATTAAAGAGGTCTGGGGTTGCTGGTATATTTTCTATCATTTTAAAAATTGATATAGGAATCCAGTAGGGAGTGATTTGGGCTGCAAGTGGGGCCTATCAATAGAGTACCAAGGCATTAGGAAAGGCAAAGGCAAGGGGAATGTGGGAGGAACTGACAACTTAAAGATCTAAGTTTCAGCTAATGTCAGTTCTGGCCAACAAATCATCATATTCATCAGAAAGACATGGCTAATGTCAAATCATAGGCAAACAATTAAAAGTACATATCATCTTCATTAAGTGAACAAATCCTCTTTGTCTTTGCAAGATTTCACATTAGCCAGAGTCAAAGAATTATTCAGCTAATATTTGCCATGGCCAGAGTTGTGACTTCATCTGTAGAAATTGCTTTAAAAAATAGGCTTTCAGTCTCATTTTGCAGTAGTGATCATTTCTGACATTGGATTGTTTGATGTGCATTTTTAACCTCTCTCCCTCTGAGCCGTTTCATAGCAGTTAAAGTACACCCCCTGATGGTTTCTAGGTTTCACTCACAACTAACAACTGGACATTGTTCATTGAATTTTTCCCCACAATGCTTCTAACAAAGCCAGAATCCTGACAGCACTTAGTTCAAGCATTGATTTAGCTCTTTTGGTCCTTGTTTGGCAAACAACAGCAAAAAAAAAAAACGGCGCTCAGGAAGGAAGGAAGGAAGGAAGGAAGGAAGGAAGGAAGGAAGGAAGGAAGGAAGGAAGGAAGCACCCATGATACTGGAGAGTTGGAATACACCTACACATACAGATATACGATGTAATATGATATATGCATAATTTAGCAACTATGTGTTCCCTGATTCTAAAAGACTTTGATTACAGAACACTGAAGTTCAAATAAATTTTAAAATGCTATCTTGCCAACCTGTAATGGGGTCAAATCAGTGGTGCCTTACACTGGAAAGGAAATTGCAGTATCCAATCATAGCAACAAAATAGCTGGCTACATATTGTGATGTGAACAGCAAAAGGCCAGCCCCACCATACAAAGCCCTACATTTCAAATATTCATATCAAAAAGTTTGTGAGAGCTAGGAAAAAAAAAACCTATAGGCGACACCAGTTTGAGCAGTCAGGTTTGTAAAGCCCCTGTGACTTCCTGTGCTACTCTTCGCCACCGATCAGGTGTTATTTGTCTTTCCTGTGTTCCATACATTCTTTCTACTTTACCCCAGAGCCTGTGGTTACTGTCTGATCCCTAAGATGAGCCTCATAGCCACTTCCTGCTTTGTTTCGTAACCATACTTTACTGCACCACAGAAAATCAGCAACAAGAACCACAGCCCTCTCTTCTGAACATCATAGCAATGTGATCAATTTAAAATAACAGTTTTCAAACACCAGTTTACAAATAAGGCTGAGCTTTGATGAAGTCTCGCTGATTTTTTTTACAAAATCAGAAAGATAAGATCAGTGTAATGAGAGTTTGTCATAAAGCTAAATGTATTCAATTAAACATACTGTCCTTTATTCTTCAATTATTTCCTTCCTACTTTCATTATGGCGGGAGGAGGGCATAAAAGTCCCCTTTTTTATGCAACTATGGTGATAGTAGTTGGTGGTTGAGATTCAACTTATTTGTGTTGTATTTTTACTTTGAAAAAATAAAGATAAACTACCTGGGAGAGATAAGGTATAAAGATGTTAACTAGTATATCAAATTAGCTTTTTTAAATATATTAGGAATGAGATTAGAAGTGGGTGGAAAGTAGGATGGATCTGTTTCAGTGGGAGGAGGAAATAGAGGGCCAACAATGCCAAACCCAGCTCTAGCAGCACAAATGAGGTGTTTTTTGAGAACTGCACCCTGGAAAGCAGTAAAAGGAGAAATAGAGGACCTGGGGTATACTAAAGATGAACTCTTTTTTATTTTATATTGAATCCTAACTCCAACTGAATCCCTCCCATTTGCCTAATTACAGTCACTCTCAAAACCGCTCAGTGGGATACACTGCACTAACATCAAACTTTATTCTGAGAGCAATTGAATTCCTGATTACCTAGAAGGCAAGCACAGTTATGCAAATTATAGATGCAGGCTGACGAATATTAGAACTCAAATGGTTATTGCTTCAGAACTAGGCATTTTGCAACTCATTCCTTTTTAAATATTGCAGTAAAATTTAGTTTAACTGGACTTTGTGAGTTGCAGGACAAAACACCATTAATTTTCTGTATATAAAATGTTAGTTTAGCTGATCATAAAATTGATCTTCCAAGACTATCTCTCTTAATCTTTTCTTCTTCTACTTCTTCATAAATACATTATCTAATTCAGTCACTATATTATTTATCACCTATTATTATTTATTAATTCACTTTACTATAATATAATTCAGCAAAGAATTTTTTGCCATAATGCTTTTCAGTACATTTGCATACTGAATAAAACCGTATTGATTCTTAAGGGTTTTTATGCTCTAGAAATGCTTGCTGCAGACAAATTTGCAAACAAACTTTTATTTGGCTTTCAAAGATACTATTTTGACATGATTTCAAATGACACCAACAAATCAAGTCAAGTTCTGCAACAAATACTGTCTTAATGGGTTTTGCACTATTTGTTTTAGTTGATACTATTTTTTGTAATTTAATATCATTTCCTAAGAAAGTCAAAAATCAATAAAAAATGGTGACATATGTTTGTATTTATTTGGAACCAAAGGAGCTCTGTCAGTGTATGATTAATAGAGTACAAGTTGTTGTGTATGATTAATAGAGTACAAGTCATTGTCTGTCTTGTAATATGAATTTTGAAAAGCTTGGGATTCCTGCTCCTCGACTTTCAGGTTAGGATAAAATTTGACATTAATGATAAATCACCCTGTATATGTGGTTTTCTTTTTCAATTTGCTGTAATGTAGCTTTATAAGTTCACAAGTGGTGGGACAAGGAATGAAACCACATGTGGGATGAGGAGAACAACCAACTGGTAATAAAATATTAAGACAAAAAAATAAACACATTTGTAATGTCATTACTGAGAGAGATACTGAAATGGACATAGCTGTCTTTTTTTCCAGCTGTCATGGTGCACAGTAGCAATGGAAATTCCTAAGCTCAAAACTGGGCACAGAGGTTCACCATCAAGTTCTTCTTACAATGACCCTCTGGCCTTTTTAGATTAATTCTTCTTTATATCAACAGTAGGGAAATATGATTAAGAATTCCAAGGAATAAAAATAACCAGCTCTGGGCCTGACTGCCAACATTTTCACACATTTTCAGGATCTGCCCTTGACCTAGGTTCAGTCCCTCAATTCTCTTCTTTCAGGTACAAATGAAATTCTATCATAGAATTATAATATTTCATGGTTAGAAGGATCCTAAAAGTCATCTAGTTCAGTGGATCCCAAAGGCTAGTCCAGAGAATAGTGACAAATCCCAATGAAATTTTGCAGGTTTGTGAAAAATAAGGGCAATGTAGTAGAAAGTTAAATTTATTAAAAGATTTTGCTTCATTCAATTTTAGGATATAAAATGATGATGTTTTAAATGGTAGGTTTTTTTTTCCTTAGTGTCCTCATTAGAGAGTGAACCTTCATTATTTGTCTGAGAGCTCCACTAGAATAATATGTTTGCCTCTCTTACCCTTCATTTACTCCTTGATGTGGAAGAGTGAATTATTTGATTTAATAAGTTTGAAAGAAGGAACTGAACATCTTCGACTTGGGTCTTGAATTTCTCACTTTCTGGAGTCATCTTGTCCACGGATGCTCACATTCTTGCCAAAGAGGGAAGGGACTGACTCCTAAAGAGAAGATCTATAGTTGTCTAGCTGGTACAATGACTAGCTGTGTACACTAAGAAGGGGTAAAGTATTAGCATACCTACTTGTCTGCAAATATAAAGGCGCAATCTCCATTTCTTTATTATCAGTGCTAGCATTGATATTTTATTTTCCAGCATATCTCAAGAGCTAATAGCTAACACATATAGAACATTTATTATGAACAAGGCACTGTTCACATGCTTTATACTCTGAGGTAGGTATTGTTATCCTATTTTATAGATGAGGAAACTGAGGCACAGAGAGTCTAAGGAATTTTCCTAAGGTCACTCAGCTGGTAAGTGGCCCATTCTATACTGGGACTCAGGAAGCTTGACTACAAAATCCAGTGGGTTTCAGACTCAAAAAGAGAAGGAAAGTGTTATCCATTGCCAAAGGTGTTATCTTCAAAACCTTATCAGGCCTCACTTGGTTAAAAAAAAAAATAAGTTGGAAACCTGTATCGGTACTTTCAATTAAAAATATATATATATTCACTAACTAGTCATACAGATTCAGTACTCTACCAATAACTGACTTGGTCCAAGCATTCATGCACTTCAGGAATGCCCTCTCCCTCTTCCTGCCCATTGTTCACCCTACATCTGCGTACCTAAATCTATAATAATAGGAAACGCTATCAAGGCTGCTCTTTCTTGTTAGGACAATGCCAATTGATAGAAAACTATTCCTTGGTTTTCACATGTCTAGATTTGTCATAAGCAGCCACACAGAACAAATTTAATCCCTCTTAGACAATGCAGCCCTCATAAAACATTTTTTCACTCCTAATTAAATATCTTCGGATCCTTATGTCATATGTTGGAGTGGCTACATCACACTAGTAACCTTCTAAAAGGACTCTAGTCTGATTATAACTCTTTAAAGGATGGTTGCCAAAAGGAATCTAATACTCCAGATGAAGTCTGGTCAGTGATGATTAGAGCAGACCTATTTCCTTGCTAGTTTGGAATTCTACACTTCTATAAATATCCCCTCCATATCTCTTCCCCCAATTTAAAGGAGTGATTTTGTCACAAGCATTTTCCCTATTCAATTTAATTATTTGATGTGTACCTTTGGCTGCATCTGTAAAATACAAAATCATCCAACTTATTCTGTCAATAAATCAGGCAATTCAAAGGGTAAAAATTAGTTAAATAAGATGTTTATCAACATGTAGAAAACATAGTAATCCAGGCATAAAATACTTAATAACAACGTTAAGGTAAATTTATGAGTGACATGTTCTTAATGAATTGGAGAGTTGATTATTAGAATTTTCCTAAACTTTTAAAGATGACGTCATGAAAAGCAAACATATCCATCTTCCCACAAAGTTTCTCTTATTGCTGTAGTTGAAGGTAGAATCTTGGGCTATAGGGAATACTGACATGACCCAATCTGGTAGGTCTTAAATTCTCATAAAAACATGAGAAAGGAACAAAATAATTCAGAGAAAGAATATGAAAATGTAGAATTCATGAACTAGTTATATCACTACTTGTGAGCCACTTTTTTAAAAAGCCAGATTCGTTTATTAATTTCAAAGCATTTTCTATTTATTAATCCATAAATTCACATAATACTCTAAGGAAATAAGATAATGATAAATTATTATTTTAAATATAACAACTCAAAGATTGTGTAGCTTGCCTAGGGATAACAACTATGACATTTAGAAAATGTAACACATGAAAGAAATTCTCAGTCCTGCTTATCAATTTTAAGGCCCAGATGGCCTCGGTTGTCTCAAAACTAAATCAGTATCTTTTTTGATTTAAGGATTTGGCTTTTTTCTAACTAGTTTACAAATGAAACTATAAGCCATATGAAAGCATTTTGAAAATATTATTAAGAAAGATGTGATGGAAACCTGAGCTTTAAAATGATCACTTGTTTTAAGTAAATTTACTTTACCTGAGTTTTAATTTAGATAATTGGTAAAGATTATTTAATTTATTTTTTGACATATCTAAGAATGTAACTTAAAGAATTTTCATGTTGGCATACCTTGTATTAAAACATAGTACTTAGTGGTGAGATATAGCATCACACCTCTACTTTCTAGATACTATTTAGACAAATAGGAAGAGGGAAGATTTATGCTCAGGAAGTCAATCAGACTTATGATAAATCATTTTTCTAAAGAAAGGTAAAAGGAATAGTGGACCTATAGCAGAAGGAAGACCCCAAACAAGATACCCCCCCCCGAAATAATTATGGTATCAATGTCTTCTTGACACCTTGCTCTCTCAGTATTTATCATATGCTCCATTTGACAAGGGGAG
>NW_024349122.1:0-23537 GCF_902729225.1 Pteropus medius | reverse complement strand
AAATAATTATGGTATCAATGTCTTCTTGACACCTTGCTCTCTCAGTATTTATCATATGCTCCATTTGACAAGGGGAGCTGGGGTGCACATTGGTACACACCTTCAGTATTTTAACGTGAGGCAATAGTAAAACAGGATTTGTCTTATAGTCAACCTTGTCAAAATACATCAATTTGGTTAAACACCAGATACAAATAGACGGTTGAGATTAAATAAATTTGCTATCCCAGTGCCTTTCAGGTACTTAATATTAGTTCTATTCTTTAAAGGAATTCACAGTTTAAAGCCTGAAGAAAAAAAAATGATTGAAGAAATTGGGAAGGAGAGAATAAAAATGAAAACAATAAAAAGATGCTTAACCAATCTGAGTTGAAAAAATATTTTAAGAGGAATTATTTTACTCTTAATTTATTTATAATTTTCATGGCTGAGCTTGCTATGAATATTATACTTTTAGTTCTGTTCTAAACTAATTGCCGTTTATTATATACTGTAACTATTCATTATGTTTACCAGTCATGCGTTTCAGTCAACAGGCCCTTTTGACTTCAGTACAACTTATATGAGAATACAGGTTTGAGATTATCAAAACGTTTTCCCTTTCCCACCTGAAAACCACTTACCTCCAGGCAGCACCAAAACCCAGTAAGGTCAATTGTCTGACCTTAAGGAAGACAACTTTGGCCTGAGGCCCTTCCCACCCCTGCTGCCATGGCTTTACTCACTTTTTCCCTCTATTGCCTTTTGCTTCCTGTACTCCTTGAGTTTATGCTTCATCCAGGTTGCTCAGGGACCTCACCTTCCCTCCTAACCTAATCACCTCAGTAAACCTTTCCTTTTGAGTGCTGCTTCCCCTTTGGGTCTTGCTCTCTGATTTTCAAGATAAAGACAAAATATCCAATAACAGAATCCCCTAGTAAGGGAAATTTACCTTAGTCATTAAGAGTTTCAGTTCCAGAGTTGGAGTGAAATACATTAGTATCTGCCATGTAGTGGTTGAGAGATTTGTGGGCACACTACTTAAACACTCTGAGTCTTGGTTTTCACATGTCTAAATTGGGATAACATTACTTACATGACATGGCTGTTGGGAGAAATAACTATAGAAAGGTGGGAAAGTGCCTGATTCTCAGATTTGAGACTTGAGTATCTGAGTTAGAGGGGAATATATGGTTTATGATGCCTATGTGTCACCAAGGTAAGGCTGCCCCTGTGTTAGTTGAAAATATTGGTTTGGTGCACAGTATAGAGTGGTCAGACCTGGAGATACAGATGTAAAATCATCAAACTATACTGACACTGCAGAGTAAATCGGATTGTCCAGGGAAAAGGTATATAGTGAGGAATGCAGAGAGTTATGGTCAGGGCTTTGAAGAACAGCAACAATTAAGAAGTGATCAGAGGAAAGGAATCAGAGAAAGTGATCAGAGAAAAAGAAGACTAAGGAAAGTGATCAGAGAAAAAGAACCTGTGAGGGTGTAGTATCACTAACCAAGGAAGGAGAGAATTTTGAAAATGGTGTCAACAGTGTCAAATACCATAGAGGTGTCAGCTGAGATGAGACAAAGTACTAGTTTACTTAAATTGACAGGTAGGAGTCAGTGACTTTTGTCAGTGTTGTTCCAGTGAAGTGGTAGGAAGAAGAACATAACTTAGATACACATTTTGAGAAACTATAAAGTTATTTTAATGGCTATAGAAAGCAGTTTGTCAGTAGACTACTAGAGTATGTTTCTATTAGAAGTGATTGACAAGTACTAAGCAGACAATCCCTGAGATGAGAGCTCAACTAGTTGTCCGAACTGACTGCCTCCACAGAAAGAATTCAGGAAGGGAGCTTTGTTTAGGCAAATTAAGTAATAGCTAATAACTCTAGAAATGTTGCCTCTTATTATGTAAAAGGAGAAGCTGATTTGTTACAGTGTAGTTAAAAATGAATTAAAACTTTAAGTTTTTTACTAAACACACTGATTATAATAGAGTATAGGATTAAATGATCATGTTTGTTTTCACCTAAATTTTAGCCCACCCAAAATAGTGAGATCCATTATGTAAGCTGCAGGCTGTTAATTTTGTATAGAGCAAGTAAAAAGTACCTTTCCTTTAATTCAATTGAATCTATTAAATAAATAGGGCTGTGGATAACTCAGCTAAACCTTATGGCCTAGATCTCTTTTCCATAAATATTCCTTGAACGAATTATACATGAAGCTAGGCTCGTTGAAATGAAAACATCATATCTTGTGAGGAGAGGCAAAAGAACTGGAGATATTTAGCCTAGAGATGAACCAACTCAAGGAAACATGAGCAGTTCTTCAAATATGTGATATGTGAAAAAAAGGACTAGACATTTATGTCTCCATGCCATTCTAGGACTTATTAGTGGACTCTACATAAATATAAATTTGCACTCAACAAAAGGTTTCCATTAGTAATAGCTGTCCAAAGATAGATAGGCTGCCTCAAAGGTTAGGAAGTTTCCTACCACTGGAAGCATCCAAGCCAAAGTTAAACTGACATTTGTCCCAGATGCAATAAAAACAATGTAGCTAAATCAGTTCAGACTATGTTTAGTTGTATATAACAGAAAGCAAGCAAGCAAGCAAGCAAACAAACAAAAACAATAGATTAAATAATATGAAAATATGTTTCTCTTTTATGCAAAAAAGGTTTGGAGGTAGGCAGTCCAAAGCTGCAGGGTAACACCATGGTGTCATCACAGACCTAGATTCCTACACTTCCATTGTATCATCTTATCACTTTTCTTCTACCTTCAATAATTCCTCACAGACTGATAGAGACAAAACCATCATGCCTTCAGTGTAGGCCCAGAAGAAGGAGGAAATGCAGAAAAACAAAAGGAGTGCCAACTCCCTTTTAGAAGCTTCCTTGAAAGTTTCACATGAAACCTTTGCTTACATATCACTGCCTAAAAGTTAGTCTCATGGCCTTGGATAGCTACAAGGAAGGCAGAAAAATAGAGTATTTTATTCTGGGTAGGAAGATATCCATCTGAAAACTAGCATGCTGTAACTCAGGAGAAAGAGAATAGATAGTGGAATAAGCAATAAATATCTGTGACACAACAGCCATCTGATGAAGTTGAGTTGAATGAAGCATAAGATCCTTTCCAACCCTTAGATCATGTTTGCTTGTGACAGAATTATGTGTCAAGAGAGCTGTTTTCAACATACTCTTATTCTGGAAGGTAAGACTGTCCTTATCATCCATGTAATCCATTCCATGAGTATAATCTCATCTGTTTTAACCACTTAGAGTGGTTCTTATTTCTGGTTGAATCTGGATTAATGCAGGGCCTGAAACTTTTGATATTATTGGTTAAAATCTTCTCTTTTAAGAGTCCCTGAGGGAATAAACTATAAAATAAAGAGATTTTAGTGAAAATAATTGGGCAAGGAGAGATGCAGAGAACCTAGAGACATTTTCTCAGTAGAGCTGAAAAGCCGAGGCACCCATGAGAACATTTGTTCAAATACTAAATATCTAGAGAGCATTCACTGTGTGTCGGGCACTGTTACATGATAGAGACACAGGGGTGAACAAGACAGAGATGATTTCTGGTCTCATGGAGCTTATAATCAATAGAAGAATGAGAGATCAAAAAAAAGGTAATAAATTTAGGAAATTAGAGTTGAGGTTGAATACCTGACAATACCTGACAATTTGGCTTTTGCCTTGATTCTGGGATCATGAGGGCTATTCAAAAATGTCCAAGGAACACTGACCTTGAAACTATTCCTCCTTCTCTGAGTCTTCCATTGTGATTTCTTAAAGGCAGTGTTCTTTTGTATACTCACAATTTTTCAGTCATGCTTTCCATAATCTTTCCTTGTCTTGTACTGGATTACACAGCACTGTGTCAACCCATTATAAATATTGCTGCATTTGCAAGTATAATAACAAATTCCATGTAACTCTGCCTTTCCATACTGTATGATAAGAGGCCATTATTGTTTAAAATCTATACTTACATAATGTAATGTTTGCATCTTGCATTTAACCATTGTCACATTTTAGTGACAGGAAGTAGAGCTGGGAACAATTGGTGTTATGTATTTTGATCTGAAATAGTATCCACAGATCAGTTGTTGCTTTGACTCATATACCATTGAGTGATTCGAAACTCAGTAATCTTAATATATCGTTGACCTTTCAAAGAGTTCAGTAATCATCGTTTTGTACTTAACTTACTTGAAATCTAAAACCACTTCATACAAGCAAAGAGAAGCAAGCTGTGTTTAAAGAAAGTTTCCATTTTAGATGGCTTTGAAAACTGACGTCCAGTGGCCTTTTCTTTTTTAAAAGTCTGTTATGATAAAGGTTTTTAAACAATATTTTATTTTTCAGTTGCAGTTGACATTTAATATTATTTTATATTAGTTTCAGGTGTACAGTATGGTGGTTAGACATCTACATAATTTATAAAGTGATACCCCCAAAAAGTCTAGGACCCCCCAGCACAATTCATAGTTATTACAATATTATTAATTATATTCCCTATGCTGTACTTTACATCCCAGTGACTATTTTGTAAATACAAATTTGTACTTTTTAATCCCTTCAACTTTTTCGCCCAGGCCCCCAAATTCCTCTCATCTGGCAACCATCAGTTTGTTCTCTGTATCTATGAGTCTGTTTCTGATTTGTTTATCCATATATTTTATTCTTCGGATTCCCCATATAAGTGAAATTATATGGTATTAATCTTTCTCTGTCTAAATTATTTCACTTAGGAAAATACCCTCTCGGACAGCAGTCCACAACCTTTTTGGCAAAGGGATTAGTGCTCCTATGAGAATCTAATGCCTGATGATCTGAAGTAAAGCTGAGGAGATGATGCTAGATCCGCGGCCGGGGGTTTAGGGCCCCTGCTCTAGGACATTCTGTGTTATCACAAATGGTAAGATTTCATTCTTTTTATGGCCAAGTAATAGTTCATTGAATATATGTACCACTTCTTCTTTATTCAGTAGTTCATTGATGGGCACTTAAGTTGCTTTCGTATCTTGGCTATTGTAAATAATGCTGCAATAAACTTATGGGTGCATGCATCTTTTTAAATTATTGTTTTGGTTTTCTTTGGATAAATATCAAGAAACATAATTTCTGGGTAATAAGATATTTCTATTTTTAATTTTTTGAGGAATCTCCATACTATTTTCCCTACTGGCTGCACAAATTTACAGACCCACCAACAATGCATAAAAGTTCCCTTTTCTCCAAACCCTCGACAACACTTGTTTGCTGATTTATTGAAGATAGGTGTGAGATGATGTATCATTAGGATTTTAATTTTCATTTCTCAAATAATTGGTGATATTCAGTATTTTTCATATGTCTATTGGCTACCTGTATGTCCTCTTTAGAGAACTGTCTATTAAGGTCCTCTACTCAATTTTTAATTGTATTGCTTGTTTTGTTAGTGTTAAGGTACATGAGTTCTTTATACATCCTAATCAGATGTATAATTAGTGAATATCTTCCAATCGATAAGTTGTCTTTTCGTTTTGTCGATGGTTTTCTTTGCTGTGCAAAAAGTTCTGGTTTGATGTAGTTTCATTTGTTTATTTTGTTTGTTTGTTTCCCTTGTCTGATGAAATATGTCAGGAAAAATACTACTCAGAGCAATGTTAGAGAGTTTGCTGCCTATGTTTTTTTTCTAGTTTTATGGTTTCAGGTCTTGCATTTAAATCTTTAATTCATTCTGTGTTGATTCTTGTATATAGTGTAAGAAGGTGGTCCAGTTCTTTATTTTTTTTTTGCATCTATCTATCTAGTTTTCCCAACACCATTTATTAAATACACTGTCATTACCACATTGCATATTCTTGCCTCTTTTGTAAAAGACTAATGAAACATTTAGATGTGGGTTTATTTCTGAGCTCTGTATTCTGCTCCATTGATCTGTTTCTGTTTTTATAATAGTACCATATTGTTTTGATTACTATAGGCTTCTTATACAGATTGCTGTGGCTATTCAGTGTTTTCTGTGGTTCCACATAAATTTTAATTTTGTTTTAGTTCAATAAAAAATGCCATTGGTATTTTGATAGGGATAGCATTGAATTTATAGATTGCTTTGGATAATATGGACACTTTAATGATGCTAACTTTTCCTATCTATCAGTATAATATATACTTCCATTTATTTGTATGTTCATCAATTTATTTCATAAATAATTATAGTTTTTGAAATACAAATCATTTAACTCCGGTTAAATTTATTTCTAGGTATTTGATTGTTTTTGATACTATTGTAAATGGGATTGATCATGTTGTATGATCTTTTTAATGTATTGCTGAATTTGTGTTGCTAATATTTTTTGAGAATTTTCACATCTATGCTCATCAGGGATATCGGCCTACAATTTTTTTCTTTTTTTTTAGTAATGTCTTTGGTTTTGGAATCAGGATAACAGTGGCCTTGTGAAATGATCTTCAGAGCCTTCCCTCCTCTTAAATTTTTTGGAATAGTTTGAGAAGGATAGGCATTAATTCTTCTTTGAATGTTTGGTAAAAGTCACTCGTGAAGCAATCCAGTGCATGGACTTTTGTTTTTTGAGAGTTTTCTGATTACTGATTCGATTTCATTAGTAGTTATCAGTCAGTTCAAAGTTTCTGTTTCTTCTTGACTCAGCCTTGGGATATTGCCTATTTCTAAAAATTTACTCATTTCTTCCAGATTTTCCGGTTTGTTGGCATACAATTGCTTGTAGCATTTTCTTATAATCCTTTGTATTTCTGTGGAGTTAGTTGTTACTTATCCTCTTTCATTTCTGATTTTATTTATTTGGAGCCTCTCTCTTTTATTCCTGATGAGTCAGGTTAAAGGTTTATCAATTTTGTTTATCTTTTCAAAGAACCAGCTCTTTTTTAAAATTAGTATCAGGTACACAGCACAATAATTAGGCATTTATATAATGTATGAAGTGATCTCCCTGACTATTCTAGTACACATCTGGCACTATACACAGCCATTACAATATTATTGACTATATTCCTTATGCTGTACTTCATATCCCTGTAACTGTTTTGGAACTACCAATTTGGACTTCTTCATCCCTTCACCTTTTTCACTTGGCCCTAACCCTCCTCCCTTATGGCAATCACCAGTTTGTTTTCTGTATTTTTGAGTGCTATTACTGTGTTTGTTTCTTTTTTCCTTAAATTCCAAATATAATGAAATAATATGATATTTTTCTTTCTCTGTCTGATTTATTTCACTCAGCATAATACCTTCTAGCTCCATCCATGTCACTGCAAATGGTACAATTTTCTTTTTCTATGACCAAGTAATATTCCATTGCATATATGTACCACTACTTCTTTATCCAATTGTCTATTAATGAGCACTTAGATTGCTTCCATATTTTGGCTTTTGTAAATAGCACCACAGTTAATATAAGGATGCATAAATCTGTACAAATTAGTGTTTCAGATTTCCTCAGTTAAGTACTCAAAAGTGGAATTGCTGGGTCTTAAGGTAGTTCTATTTTTACCTTTTAAGGAACCTCCAAACTGTTTCCATGCAATTGCTTCACCAATTTGCAATCCCACCAACAGTGCACAAGGGTTTTCTTTTCTTCATATCCTCACCAACACTTGTTGTTTTTTGATTTATTGATGATAGTTTTTCTGACAGGTGTGAGGTGATATCTCATTGTGGTTTTAATTTTCATTTTTCTGATGATTAGTGACCTTGAGCATTTTTTCATATGTATATTGGCCATCTATATTTACTCTTTCAAGAAATATCTATTCCAGTCTCCTGCTCATTTTTTTAAATTGGATTGTTTGGTCTAGAGTTAAATGAATTCTTTATAAATTTTGGATATTAACCTCTTATCAGATATATCATAAGGAAATATTATTTCCCATTCAGTAAACTATCTTTTAGTTTTGTTGTTGGTTTCCTTTGCTGTGCAAAATATTTTAGTTTGATGTAGTCCCATTTGTTTATCTTTTCTTTTGTTTCTCTTACCTGATGTGATATGTCAGAAAAAATATATTATTAAGAGCAATATCAGAGAGTTTACTGCCTATATTTTCTTCTAGAAGTTTTATGGTTTTGGGTCTTACATTTAAGCCTATAATCCATTTTGGGTTGATTCTTGTAAGAAGTTTGTCCAGATTCATTTTTTTTTTTTTGCATGGATCAGACAAGTTTTCCCAAAACCACTTACTGGACAGACTGTCTTACCTAATCGTATATTCTTGCCTACTCTAGCTCTTGGTTTCATTTATCTTTTGTATTGTTTTTTCAGACTTTATTTTTTTTTATTTCCACATCCTTTCTTCTACTCACTTTCTGCTTTGTTTGCTGTACTTTATCTAAGATTTTCAAGTGTAAGATTAAATTTTTATTTGAGATTTTTCTTGTTACTCACGATAGGCCTGTATTGCAATGAATTTCCCTCTTATGACTGCTTTTGCTGTGTCCCATACATTTTTGAGTTGTGTTTTTATTTTCATTTGTCTAAAAGTATCTTTCGATCTCTTTCTTGATCTTATTGTAAACCCATTCATTGTTTAGTAACATATTATTTAGCCTCCATGTGTTTGTGTATTTTTTTTGGCTTTTTTTAATTTTGTAATTGATTTCTAATTTTATACCATTGTAGCCAGAGAAGACACTTGATATGATTTCAATTTTCTTAAATTTACTGAGACTTGTTTTGTAGCCTAGCATGTGGCCTGTCCTGGCAAATGTCTGGCTCACTTAAAAAAAATATGTATTCTGCTGCTTTGAAGTGAAATATTTAAAGACATCAATTAAATCCACCTCATCTATTCTTCCTTTTAAAGTCACTATTGCCTTGTTAATTATCTTTCTGGGAGACCGGTCCATTGGTGTCAATGGAGTGTTAAAATCTTCTAGTATGACTGTATGATCTCTCCCTTTATATTGGTCAATATTTGCTTTATATATTCGGGGTTCCTATGTTGGGTGCATAGCTGTTTACAAGGGTTATATCTTCTTGTTAGATTGATCCCTTTATTATTATCATAATATCCTTTTTTGTCTCTTATAGCCTTTGTTTTAAAGTCTATTTTGTCTGATATAAGCATTGCGACCTCAGCTTTGGGTTATTTCTATTTTTATGCAATATGTTTTTTCATTCCTTCACTTTCAGTCTCTGTGTGTCTTTTAACCTGAAGCGGTTCTCTTATAGACAGCATATGTATGGAATTTGTTTTGTTTTTCATTCAGCTACCCAATGGTTTTGATTGGAGCATTTAATTTTTTTATATTTAAATTGATTTTTGATAAGTACATAGTTATCGCCATTTTATTATTCACAGTTATGTTCTTTCCTCCTTCTTTTTTTTTTTTTTTTTTTAAGAAATTATGACATCTCTTGTAATACTGGTTTGGTAGTTATAAACTCCTTGAGCTTTTTCTTGTCTGGGAAGCTCTTTATCTCTCCTTCAGTTTTCAATGATAGACTTGCTGGGTAGAGTAGTCTTGGTTGTAGGTCCTTGCTTTTTATCACTTGAATATATTGTGCCAATCCCTTTTGGACTGCAAAGTTTCTGTTAAGAAATCAGCTGATAGTCTTATGGGAGTGCTATTGTAAGTAACTAGCTGCCTTTCTCTTGTTGCTTTTAGAATTCTGCCTATCACCTTTGCCATTTTATTTATGATGTGTCTTGGTGTGGACGATTTGGGTTCATCTTGTCTGGCACTTTCTGTGTTTCCTAGACTTGTATGTATATTTTCTTCACCAGTTTAGAGAAGTTCTCTGTCATTATTTCTTCAAATAAAATCTCACTTTCTTGCTCTCACTCTTCTCCTCCTGGTACCCCCATGATGTGAGTGTTGTTATGCTTGATGTTGTCCCAGAGGTCCCTTAAACTATCTTAAATTTTTTATTCTCTCTCTCTTTTCTTTCTTTTTGATGTTCCATTTGGCTGTTTTCTACAACAGTGTATTCCAAATCTCCAATTTGATCCTCTGCTTCATCTAATCGACTGTTGATGTCTTCTAGTGTATTCTTCACGTTAGTTATTGTATTCCTTGTTTTTTCTTTTTATATATGAATTATATTTTTACCAAACTGACAGGAAAGACTGCAAAGATTGCTAGTACACCAGTTTGGAGAACGGATGGAGAAACAAGCTTTATAATACATTATGGGGAAAATTTTATCTTTTATTTTTATTATTTTTTGGTAAATAATGTTTGTTTGTTTGTTTGTTTGTTTAATATTTTATAGTGACATTGCTTAACGAAATCTGGCAAGTTTCTGGTGTACAATGTAACAGCAAGGCCTATATATGTAGCATTGTATATTCACTTCCCATAGTCAGATTTCTTTCTGTCACCACATATTTGACCCTTTTTACCCAACCTACTTCCCTTTCCCCTCTCTCTCTCCCCTATGGTAACCACTAATCTAATGTCCATATCCATGAGTCTCTATTTGTTTGTCCTGTTCATTTGTTGCTTTTAGATTTATATCTCACATAAAAGTGATATCATGTGGTTCTCAGGTCTTCTGTCTGGCTTTTTTCGCTAAGCAAGATTATCTTGAGGTCCATCCAAGGTGTCGCGAATGAAAGTATTTCATCTCTTCTTATAGCTGAGTAATATTCAATTGTATATATGTACCACAGCTTCTTTATCCAATCTTCTGTTGTAGAACACTTCGGTTGTTTCCATGTCCTGGCACTGTGAATAATACTGCTACGAACATCAGTGTGCAAATATTTTTTTTTGAATATTAGTTTTCTAATCTTTGGGGTAAATACTCAGTAGAAGGATTGCTGGATCAAATGGTAGATCAATTCTTAGTTTTTTTGAGGAAACTCCATGCTGTTTTCCATAGTGGCTATAACAATTTTCAGTCCCACCAGCAGCATATGAGGGGTCTTTTTTATCGCATCCTCTCCAACATCAGTTATTATTTGTACTGTTGATAACAGCTATTCTAACAGCTAGTGATTTTGAGCATGCCTTCATATGTTTCTTTGCCATTTGTATGTCTTCTTGGGAGGCGTTTCTGTTCAGGTACTCTGCCCATTTTTTGATTTGATCATTTGTTCTTTTGTTGTTATTGAGTTATATGAGTTCTTTGTATGAATATTAGGCTTTTATCGGAGGCATTGCTTGCAAATAGATTTTCCCATTCAGATGGTTAACTCTTTACATTGTTGATTATTCCTTCTGTTGTGTAGAAACATTTTTAGTTTGATGTAGTCCCATTCATTTATGTGTGCTTTTAACTCCTTTACATTTGAGGTCAAACATGTAAAAACCTCCTTAGGTCTAAAGTCCTTGAGTGTAGTTTCTAAGTTTTCTTCTATGCATTTTATGTTCCAGGTCTTATATTCAGGGCTTTAATTCATTTTAAATTAATTTTGATATGTGGTAGTAAAAACCAGTTTAGTTTCATTCTTTTGCAGGTGGCTTTTCGGTTTTCCCAGCACCATTTATTGAAGAGGCTTTCCTTTCTCCACTGAATGTTTCTGGCTCTTTTGTCGAAAATTATTTGCCTGTATAAACATGTGTTTACTTCTGGACTCTCAATTCTGTTCCACTGGTCTGCATGTTTGCTTTTCTCCCAATACCATGCTGATTTGATTACTGTCACTCTGTAGGATAATTTGAAGTTGGGCAGAGTGATAACTCTAGCTTCATTCTTTTTCCTAAGGATGGCTTTGGCGATTTGGGGTCTCTCGTACTTCAATACGAATCTGATGCTTTTTGGTTCTATTTCTTTAAAAAATGCAGATGGAATTTTGTTGGGGGTGGCATTAAATCTGTATAATGCTTCAGGTAATAAGATCATTTTAACCATGTTGATTCTTCCAATCCAAGAACACTGAATAGGTTTCCATTTCTTTGTATCTTCTTTGATTTCTTTTGAATTCTTTTAATAAAGTCTTATAGATTTCATTACATAAGGCCTTCACAGGTTTTGTTAGATTTATTCCTAGGTATTTTATTCTTTTTGTTGCAATTGCAAAACAATTATTTTCTCCACTTCTTTTTCTGACACTTAATTATTAGAGTATAGGAACGCTATGGATTTTTGAATGTTGATTTTGTATCCAGAAACTTTACTGTATTTGTTTATTGTTTCTACTAGTGTTCTTGTGGAGTCTTTAGGGTTTTCTACATAGAGAATCATGTCATCCTCAAACAGTGACAGTTGGACTTCCTCATTTCCTATTTGGATGCCTTTTATATCTTTCTCTTGCCTGATTGCTCTCCCAAGGACTTCAAATGTTATATTGAATTACAGTTGTGATAGTGGACAGACATGTCTTGTTCCTGATCTTAGAAGGAAGGTTTTTAGTTTTTCACCATTCGGTATAATGTTGGCCTATGGTTTGTCATATTTGGCCTTTATTATATTAAGGTACTTTCCTTCCATACCAATTTTGTTAAGTGTTTTGATCATAAATGGATGCTGAATCTTGTTGAAGGCTTTTTCTGCATCTATTGGTATGATCATATGATTCTTATTTTTTAATTTGTTTATGTGGTGTATCCCAATCATCTATATGTGCATGTTGAACCATCCCTGTGCCCCTGGGATGAAGCTCACTTAATTGTGGTGTATAATCTTTTTAATATGTTGGTGTATTCGGTTTGCTAGTATCTTATTTAGGATTTTTGCATCTGTGTTCATGAGAGATATTGGTCTGTAGCTTTATTTGTGTGTGTGTGTGTGTGTGTGTGTGTGTGTGTGTGTATTGGCCTTGTTATCATCAGGTTTGGTATCCGGGAGTATGTGGCCTCATAAAATGAGTTAGGAAGTATTGCCTCCTCTTCAATTTTTTGGAAGAGTTTGAGGAGAATAGGTATGAAATCCTCTTTGAATGTTTGGTTGAAATCACTGGTGGAACCATCTGATCCTGGTCTTTTACTTTTTGACAGGTTTTTGATGATTGTTTCAATTTCCATACTGCTGATCAGTCTATTTAGATTTTCCAGTTCTTCTTGATCCAGTCTAGGAAGGTTGTTCCATTCTATGTACTTGTCCATTTCTTCTAGGTTATTAAATCTGTTGTTATATGCTTTTTCATAGCATTCTTTTATGATCCTTTGTATTTCTGTGGTGTCTATCATAATTTCTCCTCTTTCACCTTTGATTTTGTTTATTTGTGTCCTTTTTCTTTTTTCTTTAGTGATTCTAGCCAGGGGTTTGTCAATTTTTCTAACCTTCTCAAAGTGCAAGCTCTTTTTTAAAATAAATTTATTTATTTAAATTAGTTTCAAATATACAGTATATTGGATGGACATCTATCTTAAAGAAACAGCACTTTCTTGCATTTATTTTTACTATTGCTTTCTTTGTTTTCTATTTCATTTAATTCTGCTCTAATTTTGATTATGTCTTTCCTCCTGCTGATTTTAGGCTTCATTTGTTCTTCCTTTTCTAGTTTTTTAAGATGAAGCATTGGGTTGTTTATTTGAGGTCATTCTTGTTTTTTGTGATAGGCTTGTAATGATATGAACTTTCCTTTTATGACCTCTTTTGCCATGTCTCAAAATTTTTGACATGTTATACTATCGTTATAATTTGTTTCCTTGTATTTCCCATCTCTCTTTTTATTTCTTCTCTTGCCCAGTCATTCTTCAATAGCATGTTGTTTAATCTACATGTATTTGTTTTTCCCTCTTTAATATTACAGTTGATATACAGCTTCGAAGCATTATAATCAGAGAATATGGTTGGTATGATTTCAATCCTCTTATATTTGTTGAAGCTATCTCATGTCCCAGTATGTGGTCGATTCTTGAGAATATTCCATGTGCACTAGAGAAGAATGTATAAGAAGCAGCTTGGGGATGAAAGGCTCTGTGAATGTCAATTATGTCCAGTTGGTCTAATGTGTCATTTACGGATGTTATGTCTTTATTGATTTTCTCTTTGGATGATCTGTCCATATTCAACAGTGGTGTATTTAGGTCCCCTACTACGATAGTGTTTTGGTCTGTTTCTCCCTTTAGTTCTGTTAGTAACTGCTTTATATATTTTGGGGCTCCCTGATTGGGAGCATAAATATTAATAAATGTTATGTCTTTTGGGTTCATGGTTCCCTTTATCACTATAAAGTGTCCCTCAGTATCTTTGTTTACCTTTTTTATTTTGAAGTCTATTTCATCTGATACTAGTGCTGCTACTCCCACTTTTCTCTAAATGCCATTTGCTTGAAATATCATTTCCCACCCTTTCACTTTGTGTCTATATTTGTCGTTGGAACTGAGATATGTCTCCTGGAGGCAGCATATAGTTGGGATTTGTTTTTTGAGCCAATCTGCAAATCTGTACCTTTTTCTTGGTGAGTTCAGTCCATTTATATTTAGGGTGATTATTGATTTATAAGGTTTTCCTACAGCCATTTTATCTTTTGCTTTCTGGTAGCTCTCTGTTTCCATTGCTTCCTTGTCCTTGTGTGTCTGTGTTTTTTATTTTGGTTAAGTTTTATGGATTTTCTCTCTGGTTCTTCTTGTTTTATGTTATACATTTCAGTTATGAATCTTTGGCATGTGGTTACCGTTACACCTTTTTTCCATTCCCTTTTGCAAACTTGCATCTTTTGATTCCTCCACTTTTCTGTTATTGTTATCTCAATTCGTCCCTATGTATGCTGAACATTCATTAGTATCTTGCTACAGCAAATTTCTTTTTATTCTTTAATCTTATAATGTTCTTTTCTTAGTAAAGATTGCCCTCCTCTGCTTCTATCTGCCTACCAGTTTTTTTACTCATTGTTATGTATTTTTTGTCATTTAGTTTTAGGTGAATTGACTCCTTTCAGTATTTCTTGTAATGCAGGCATTGTACTGGAGAATTCCCTCAAATTTTTATGTATGGAAAATTCTTTATTTTTCCCCCATATCTAAAGGAGAGATTTGCTGCATACATTATTCTTGGCTGCTGGTTCTTTTCATTTGATAGTTTGAATATTTGATTCCACTTCTTTCTGGCTTGTATGGTTTGTGCTGAGACATCCGACAATGATTTAATGGGTTTTACTTTATCAGTTATCGTCTTATTTTCTCTTGCTTCCCTGAGAATAGTTTCTTTACCTTTGACTTTTTTAATTTATTTATTTAAATTAGTTTCAAGTACACAGTACATTGGTTAGACATCTATATAGTTCATAAAATGATCCCCTCAGTTGCTCCGTCCCTCCCCTGTCCCTCCACCTAGCCATCATATTAATGCTAACTGCATTCCTTTGACATGCTCCTCATCACCACGACCAAGTATCAACTACTAATTTGTACTTCAACACTTCACCCCATTCTCCCAGCCACCCAACACCCTTCCTTCTCTCCATCATCAAATTGTTCACTATATTTGTGAGTCTGTTTTGGATTAGTTTGTTCTTTTTATTCCTTAGATTCCACATGTAAGTGAAACCAAATGCTATTTATCTTTCTTTGTCTGACTTATTTCACTCAACATAATAACCTCTAGGTCCATCCATGTCATTGCAAATGGTAGGATTTCATATTTTTAATGGCTGAGTAATATTTCATTCCAAATATGAACCATAATTTCTTTATCCAATTGTCTGTTGATGGGCATTTAGGTTGCTTCCATATCTTGGCTATTGTAAACTGTGCTGCCATGAATATTGGAGTGCATAGATCTTTACGAATTATTGTTTTGGTTTTCTTTGGATAACTACTCAGAAGTGCAATTACTGGGTCAAAAGGTATATCCATTTTTAATTTTTTGAGAAACTTCCATACTGTTTTCCATAGTGGCTGTACCAATTTGAAATCCCACCAACAATGTATGAGGGTTCCCTTTTCTCACCATCCTCACCAACAAATTTTGTTTGTTGATTTTTTGATGATAGCCATTCTGACAGGTGTGAGATGATATCTCATTGTGGTTTTAATTTACATTTCTCTAATGGTTAGCAACCTTGAGCATCTTTTCATATGTCTATTAGCCATTTGTATTTCATCTTTGGAGAAGTATCTGTTCAGGTTTTCTGCCCATTTTTAATTGTATTTTTTGTTGTTGTCATTGTCGTGTTCTATAAATTCTTTATATATTTTGGATATTAGCCCCTTATCAGATGTATCATTAGCAAATATCTTCTCCCAAACAGTCAGTTGTCTTTTTCTTCTGTTGATGGTTTCCTTTGCTATACAAAACCTTTTTAGTTTGATATAGTCCCATTTGTTTATTTCTTCTTTTGTTTCCCTTGCTTGAGGAGATATATCTGAAAAGAAATTCCTGTTAGTAATATCAGAGAATTTACTGTCTATGTTTTCTCCTAGAAGTTTTATGGTTTCAAGTCTTACATTAGTCTCTTACAACATGATTTTATATGACTACATAATATCTCAACCAATACCTATGAGTATACATAATTTATTTAACCAATCTCCTACTGTCTTTTTCTTATAATTTCCCATCATTAAAAGCAGTGAACAATTTTATAATCACTGCTTTCTACACTCTCTAATTGTTCTCTTAAGGTAACTTCCTACAAATGGAATTGCACATTTCGTGGATTTAGATACATATTGTCATGTTACATCATAAGAAGTTTAGTACCTGATTTCATCATATGAAAGTTCAGTTTTCTCAAACATTTGTCAACAAAAGTAAATTATCAATTTGTTTTTTTAATTTGCCAATGTGATTAATGGATTTAGTTTGTATCTGTTTGATTGATACTGAAGGTAAATATTTCTTCATTTATTTATTAGCCATTTTTTGTTTCTTCGTGAATTACTTTTTGTGTCCTTTGTCCATTTTCTATTTATGTTTTCTTTTTAAAATTAACTTGTAAAAACTAAGTAGACCCATTATACTTAATATCTGCTGCAAACATTTTCCTATTTTTGTTTTTCTTTAATGTTATGGATTTTTAACCTATAGAGAGGATTTAATATGTTTGTTTGATTTTGTAGCATTAATTAAATTAATCTTTTCCTTCCCGATCTTATGCCTTTGCTATTATACTTAGACAGATGTTGCTACTATGAGAAGATATAAATACAATAAACACCTCTGCTTTATTTTTATTTTATAGTTTTATTTTCACATTTTACTTTTTAAACCATCTAGCAATTTTATTGAGGTAAGCATCTGATTTTAGTTCATTTTTAACAGTCATTTATAAGATGATGAATTTTCACTAGAAATTCACCAAAATAAATCTTCAAAACCTGCATTTTCCATACTGCACATTAGGTCTCAGCAAGTAATGAATTCTGATCTGCAGACACAACCCAGCATGCCAGTATTTGCAAATGTACCCATGAACCAAATAGCAAAGCTCCTTCACAAGCAAAAGATCAACTTTCCCATGTGAAGTCTCCAGTTACAGACTCACATTCATTCTCAAATCACCCTAACACAGAGAAAACAGACATGTTTACTTTTTTCATGGTTCATGGATGAATTTTCCTCTGAAATAAAATTAATAACCAAATCTTTCCTCAATAAGCTGAAGCACATTCCACATTGGTCTCTGAATGAAAGGCCCTCTGGTACTCTTAATGAAAGCAACAAGAAAATAGGGATTTTTTAGATTAGAAGAAAATTCTCCTATTTCACTATAGACAGTGTCCTTTGGACCTAAATACTCTTGGTTCTGAATTTATTTTTTATGTTACCAAGGCAAATGCACAGGGAAATAGCAGCTGGAGCCATTTAAGGGTTACTAATTACAGGACATCACAGGTATAATTTATAATCATCCTTGACAGATGTGACCCCATTACATTAAATACTGTTGACATGCTTTAAAAGCCAGATGAAGGCTGGAAAGAGGTTATTCTTTAAGTAACAGCTTTCCAGCAAGTAGCTCTGTAAATATGTAGGAGAAACAACATGCTGACATGATATAATAGGAAGATTTTTTAAAAGACCAATTGTTTTGAAAATATTTCACTCTACTCCATGAGGTATCAATATTCAAAGAAATGCCCAGACAGTTTTGTTAAATTATTAACTCTGCCTATATTATACAATACCAAAGATTTCAACATTTAGGTTGAAAAGATTTTTCTGGGTCTGAGCCATAAAGTTCCAACAATTAAAATACTTTAAAAAAATTTTTAATATATATTTCTGATCATTTTCCTCCAGTTCATGCTGCAGCTAAGTAAAATTTATACTATATAGAAATGAATGTTCAGTTCAAAGCATTTCAGGAAGAAAAAGAAAAATGTTAAAATAATTATCATCTCTGTAGGCAAAACAAATAGCTGGTTGAGTGGCTTTTAGATTTTTCAGTCTTCTTGAGATGGCCTAGAGCTATGGCCAGAGGGTTCCTCAGCCACAAATACAGAGAGCTATTTTCCCCTCCACACAAGCAATGAAAAGGCTCAAAGAAGAATCACATACATCCTTAAGTCATTATTATTTTTTAAGCTCTCCTTTAGACATAAAGAAAAAAATAATTTATGTTTACAGTTCTGTGATACATAAAAATATAACTAAAGTACTAAATCTTTCCCAAGAAATGTAATGTACAGAATTAAATTTATCATTTAGCTGGAAACAAGTCCCCTCAGAGAGATCAAGTTGATATGTGAGGGATCAGGTTTGAAATCCTGTTGCTGATTTTTTCAAGGGGTAGTATTTTTGTTCACTCTTTCCCTGATTTCTCCTCACAAATGTCAAAATGAATTACAGGATATATTACCTGAATCCCCAAATCTAGTTACAGTGATAGCCCTTCATTTTTGTTCTTTCTAATGCCATTTATATATATGGAAGTCATTCTTCTTATCATATTTCCAGCACCTTCTGACAAAGTAGTATTTAACATTTCCCACAGGATTTAACATTTCCCCTGGAAGGTTTTTTTTGTTTGTTTTTTTTTTGTTTTTTTGTTTGTTTGTTTTTGTAGTGTATTTCAGAATACAAAAAGTTGCAGAGTTTATTTTTTAATCTTTTTTATTAGTTGCATAAAACTGTTGACACCTTATGTTTGCTTTGACAATACCAAGCTGATTTAAGTGAAATTTTCCTGAAAACTGGGTGAGTAGTGGGGAGAAGAGATAAGATAATGGAAGAATACAGAGAGGGAGGCAATATTTTTTCCCTAAAGGATTTTGATTTAATATTTTTTTTGTTAGAAGCATTGTTCATCTCTCTAACATATCATTGCCATTAATAAGGACATCACAAACTCAGAAGAGTGAAACTAAGTATGTTATTTACAGACTTAGGCACTGATCATATTTGCTTGCATGCATCTTGAAGAAGCATTTTTGATTCATCTCATAAAAATCTATTGGGAAGCCATATATTTAAAAGTGCTGTCTTCCCTCCTTGTAGATTCGGAGCCCCAATCAATCTTTTGTGTTATGACCAGGCATAAGTCATAAAACAGCAACTATTATAAGTTTTATGGATCTGAGAGCTAGGACACTCATGAGGAGGATAAGTTCATAATAGCCTTAAAGAGAAAACTATCCTTCAAGGTCTTAGGTTTTCATAGAGAGACTGCTCTGGTGGTTGGCAGTCTTACTTTTTAACCAACATTTCTTACCATTAGAAAAAACTTCTGTATTCACCAACTCGGCTGTACTACCAGTATTTATTTATTGTATTCAGAACCTTGTCTACTAGGGAACGTAGATTAGAGGATGTGGTTGTTTTCTTCAACCTATAACCTGTCAGCTTCCTAGGTAGAAATGGGTGAGGTTCTTCAAGCATTTAAATGGCCCTCATTAACTCATTGCAGGTCTTTACTTAAGCGTGCCTTTAACGTATTCTAACCCACCACTACCCTAAGGAGCCCAATACTTTCTTTGGCCTGCTATCTCTAGCCCAATAGCTTAACACCATACTACTCTAAGTCACTTAATGGAAATGTGTAAGTCCAGAACTGTTTTCATTTCCTGTAGTTCAAACTGTCTGATCTCTATGTAACAGCTAACTAAATTTTAACACTAACCCATACTGGTATAATAATGGAAGGGGAGTAAAGGAGTTTACAGGATACTAGTATAGATGCCTTCTGGAAAAAAATGATATCCCCACCTGTGTTGTCTAACCTAATTTTACTAATAGTAGAGAAGACCAAAGCAGGTTGGAGGGGTGTGCAATAGGGTAATACGAGCAATACATGAGGTAAGATGTAACCTCTTAAGAGCTACATCAACTAAACCATGTAAGTAGTCACCTACCTAGATGTTTTTACTGTGAGCTCCTAGAAAGCAGAGATTGTTCCCTGAATTAATTAATTAATTGAACATACCAGTATCCCTTTGTATAATGATCATTTTATTTAACAAATCTTAGCTTAGCCTCTTGCCCCATGGGCCAGGCCCAGTGCTGGGTGCTGGGGATACAGCAATCAGACACAGGCACAGCCCTCAGGTGAACCTTCTGGTGGGAAAGATAATCAATGAAACAGTGTCTCAATGAGATCTTGAGGGCACTATATCCCTGCTCAGAAGCACCAGAATGAAAGGTTTGTGGAGGGAATGAATTCCACATGGGGTGACATTTAAGACTCAATAGCTCTGATTTTGGGAAATACAACATTTAAAGCAAAGTAAAATTACACTACAAAATATGAAGGAGGCTGCCCTTTTGTTTGGCTTTTCTGAAGTGAGTTTTATATGTAAAGGAAGTTTTTCATGGAATCCCTGACAAACCCATGACAAATAGCCCCAAACTAAAGTAGCTGAACTTTGAATTAGCCAGAACAGCAATGCCTCTCTGTGTTCTTGTATTCTGGTTATACTTCTTTTCCTGCACTTTTCTGTTTTTATTGAAGGAGAATTAACATAAAATAAAATGCACAGCTTTCGAGTTTTCAGCTTGATAAATTTTAACAAATGTATACACCCCTGTAACCACCACTTAAAGCAAGATATAGAATATTCCTATCAACCAAAAACATTCCTCTTGCCTCTTTCCAGTAATTTCCATGCACACACATACTTAGAAAAAATCCCTGTTATAAATTCTATTACTATAAATCAGTTTTTCCTGTTCTTGAACTTCATACATAGAGAATCATACAGTATTTACTCTTTTGCATCTGAGTGGACGCACTAGTATTTGGGGCAGCATACTTGAAGGTATTAAAAGATTCAAAATAGTGTTAAACAAGAGAGCAATAAGTAGAAAACAATCCCCACTGCAGTGTTTCAGTATCTCACTGTGTTTATAAAAATATCCATAGTTATGTATTCACTTCACTGCCCTTCATCCCTAAATTGTTTAAGTCCAACTGTTTTCTTCACAAGAAAAAAATATCATATGTTCTAGGACATACATGTTCTTTTCTTGATGTGGCCAGACCTGTTATGCCTATTATACTTTGGCTCTAATTTCATGCAGCACATATCAGTCTCGAAGTGTGACCTCTCAACTGTGACATATGTACAATTTATATGATAACAAAAATCTCTGTGCAACTGGGATGGCTTCAAGGACACTGCTGTTCTATAGTATACTAGGTGAGAACCACTGGGGAGAGACAATCACACTAAATGAAACATGTTCATTTGCCTCCCTATGCCAGGTTTTTTTCTGTCTTCATTTCTTTACCGGGTCACTAAATAACACTCCCTATCATAACTGGTTGCACCAGTGGATTTTTTGTGCCCCATTCAGCCCAGATGCTGCTGTTTTCCACTCTTTAATCAGACTACAGAACGACACATGCTGTGTTGCATCAGAGAGAAAACAGCAGAAAAGAAGTTTCAATCGTGGAGTTAAGTGGGTAGGGGAAAAAAGGATGTCTTTTATTCATGACCCAAGCCTTATATATTTCCTTCTTTCCAAACTGAGAAATTGTTATGATTATATAAAAGTGTAGGGCTATTAATGTCTATAGGCTTAAATAGGTGCTCTGTAGAGACCAAAACTTGGTTCAAGATCACAGGAAAGGAGAATAATTCTGTTATGAGACTGCTTTTATATTTTTGTCCTCATAGATTATTTTTTAACAAGAGCTTTCCACCTCAATTTCTACCACCTCATTAATGGATTACTGATTAATTTATCAGTCTGTGGGGAAATGGGATTACTGAAAGGCAAACACATTTTCAAACACTATTTGAAAACCAGAACACACTTTCATTTCTTCTGTGGTTAAAGTCCTCTGGGGGAAAAACTTTTCAACTTAATCCCAGTTTAGCTATTTGCTTTTTGCTCCTCTTTGCTGGGCAATGGTAGATCTTTAGTCTCAGTGTACAAACAGGAAAGATGAAGACATCTAAAGCCTAAACATGTTAAGAAACATCTTTCACAGAGTCTGGAAAGGTAAAGCAAAGAATTGTCTTTGCCTTGAAAATTACAAAAGACTAATTTTTAAGGCAGAGTTGTCCTGGATATTAAATTTTGAGGGAAAATCTGAGAATTTATATGGTTTTTAATATATTTTATAGAGATGCAATTTGCACAAATATGAGCTACTGGATTCAGTTGTGGAAGAAAGAAAGTTACAATAATTTCAACACCTCTTCAGTCCAGCCCTGGGTCTGTGGGAACAAGGACACCATCCCTTAACATATTTTGCTTATATATTGGAGGCCATTTAGCCTGTTTTGCTAGGGCTAGAAGATAAGAGCAAGCTAGTTCAGAGGGTGTCCCTCCCTCTCCCACCACCAATTCCTGAAGCGAATTTCAATTCAGAGGATTCAGACTTCCCAGGGGTCCAACCCTCATACAGAGAATCTTAGTGATGCTCTCCTATCCCTGAATTGAATCTCTAGGAGCAGAGTGAAGGATAGAAAATAGCTGGTAGCTGACTCCAGGGCTTGTCAAAAGCCAAGCAAATTTCCCTCTGCTCTAGGCCCAGTCAACTTAGCTGGCATTTTTATGAATTTGGTCTTGAATGGGAATGTAGCTATATGTACAAATTGAAAAAAAATCTAGGAGAAGACAGAAGAGAAGAAACCTCCATGCCATTTACCATTATCTTGGTAAAATAGCAATGACACACACTCTGCTTTCCACAATTAGGGTGATAAATGCATGTTCCCCTAAGGCTTTTTGAAAGTCAATTATGTAAATTATTTGGAGAGTACTGACAGATGGCTTTCTTTCCCAAATGAGACAATCAAGCTGAACTTTGATATGTGCATAAAAAAATAACGGTTAATTTTCAGAGGAGGTCTTCTTAAAAGGCCAACCAGAGGACTAGATGAAATTTTGCCTTAGGTATTGTTTGCCCAAAATTCTCCCTCTTCTCCCACCCTCAATGGAAGCTTTGCTTCTTTTCATCCTGTAGTCAAATATTGATCCTTTGACCTGTCCTCAAGGTATTGATTGATTAATGCAGAAGACTGCCATGTAGGCAGCTTTTTGTTTGTTTTCAGCTAATTCATTTTTTATTATTCAGTTGCTGCAGTGAATCTTACTTTTATTGTCTAACAACTGAAAAGAGAAAAATTGATTGATTTGAGTAAGTAAATAATTCAAGCTGTACAGTGAAGGGTGAGGGGAGAGAGAAGGGATTAAGGAGCGTCTAAGAAACCTTGATGTAATGTTGCCCTTCAGTTTTAGTAGATCTTCCCTGATTCCCAACTCAGGTTACAGTGATACTAATTAGAT
>NW_024349121.1:0-339 GCF_902729225.1 Pteropus medius | reverse complement strand
AGTCAAAATGTTAAAATGTTTTAGTGTGCAACTAAACATTTAAAATATTTTTTTCTTGAATAAAAAATTATCTTTATTGCAAAGCTGTACTGTCATTGTTTACATAAAATGAGAGTTTTTTTTAAAAAGTTTCACTGTATTAAAATATTATTAATTAACTTAAATTGACTATTGCAAGTAGCTAATTTGGGGAATTTCATCCTTCCTTCCTTCTTTTCTTTTCTTTTCTTTTCTTTTCTTTTCTTTCTTTTCTTTCTTTCTTCAGCTTTAAAATATCCCAGGAATATACACAGTTTTCTTTTTTCACCAACTAAAGATCAGCAGCATTGTGGGGATGGA
>NW_024349120.1:0-358 GCF_902729225.1 Pteropus medius | reverse complement strand
CCTACCTATCAACCTCTTCATTCATTCATTCATTCATTCATTCATTCATCATTCAGGATTTACTGAGCACCCACCATGTGTTAGACACTGTGTAGAATGACAAGGATAGTGTTTTGGGTAAAATGACATCCCTTTCCTGTCTTTGTGTAGCTCACAGTTTAGTGGACTGGACAGACCTTATCACATAATCACCCAGATTGGAGAGGAGACTTACAAACTGAGCCAAGAGTCTGGAAAGAAAATGAACATGGTTCTTCAAATCCTGACCTAGGTTGGAGGTCAGGAAAGACTTACCTGAGGAGGTGGCACTTGGATAGAGATCTGAACAAGGAGCAGGAGTTAGATTAGAGTGGAATAG
>NW_024349119.1:0-1821 GCF_902729225.1 Pteropus medius | reverse complement strand
AACCCTAACCCTAATTCTAAACTAATCTTATTCCTAAACCTTACCCTAACACTAATCCTAAATCTAACTTTTACCCTAACCCTAAACATAACTGTAACCTTAACACCAACCATAACGCTAAAGCTAATCCTAAACCTAACCCTAGCTGTAACCCTAACCCTAACTCTAAACTCTGACCCTAACCCTCACCTTAAACATAACTGTATCACTAACTGAAACCATAATATTAAAACTAATCCTAAAGCTAAACCAAACACTGGATTTTACACTAACAATAACCCTAACCTTAAACCCTGACTCTAAACCTAACCATAACAAGAATTTACCTCTCAAACTGACTCTAACTGTAACCCTAAATCAATTGGAAACTTAAATGTAATGCTACAACTAACCCTAAACCAGATCCTAACCCTAAATATAAAGCTAATCCTAAGCCCAATTATAACCCTAATACTATATTTTTCACTAAGAATAACCTGAACTCTAACCCCATACCCTAACACTAACTGTAAACCTAATGCTAACCCAAACCCTAACAATAACCCTAACCCTAACCGTGACACTAACCCTAACACTAACCCGAACTCTAACCCTAACAACACTAAACCTAACCCTAACCCTAACAATAACTTCATACCCTAACACTAACTCCAATCCTAATGTTAACCTAACACTAACCCTAAATCCTAATCATAACCCTGAACTCTAACCCTAACATTAACCCTAACCCTAAACTAAACCTTACCATAATACTAACTCTAAACTCTTACCTAACCCTACAGTAAAACAAGTCTAACCATAACCCTATTCCTAACGCTAAAACTAAACCTAACTTTAACCCTAAACTAATCCTAACCCCAATTCTAAACTTAATACTAATCCTAACTCTAACCTTTTACCCTAAACCTAACATTAAATATGACTGTAAATCTAATGCGAAACATAACGCTACACCTAACACTAACCCTAATATTAACCCTAACCCTTAAATTTAACCATTGCCCTAAACCTGTACCCTAATTTGACTCTAAAATTAACTCTAATACTACCCCTAACCTAAATCTAACCCAAACTTTAAATGTAATCCCAACACCAAACCTAAACCAAATCCTAAACCTAAAACTGAAGCTATCCTAAACTTAATTCTAACCCTAACCCTAAATTTGACCATAAGAATAAGACGAACTCTAACCCCATAAACTATCCCTAACCCTAAACTTAATGCTAACCTTACCTTAACATTAAACCTAACCCAAACGCTAATCTAAATCCTAAAACTAACCCTAAAGTAAACTCATACACTAACCCTAAAAGCATACCTTAACCATAACCCTAAACCTAAAGTAACCTTAACCCTAACAATAACCGGAAACGTAACCCTAAACCTAACCCTAAAACTAACCCTAACACTAACCCTAACCTTAATTTAACTCTAAACCTAACCCTAAACATACTACTAATCCTAACTCTAAAGACTTACCCTAAACATAATTCTAAACCTAAACCTAACACTAACCCTAATAGTAACCCTAACCCTGACCGTAAAACTAACCCTAACTCTAAAATCTTTTCCTAACACGAACCCTAACGTTAATGCTAAATTAAACCTAACTCTAACCAGAATTCTACACTAATCCTAACCTAACAATAATCTTTACTCTAAACTCTTACTCTAACCCTAACCCTAAACATATCTATAACCCTCACCCAAACCGTAACGCTAAATCTAAATCTAACCATAGCGGTAACCCTAAGCCTAACACGAACTCTAACCCCAAACCCTAAACCTAATCCTAACCCTAAACCCAACCCTAAATTTTA
>NW_024349117.1:0-465 GCF_902729225.1 Pteropus medius | reverse complement strand
AAAGCACGAATTTTCTTTCACCGTAAATCTAAAAGAGGTAGGAAAGATCTGGAGCATGACAGGCCCCCAAAAGTGGCTAAAGCAGTCATTGCAATGGACACTCGTTATTCTCTGCAAAAGTTATCAGAGAGTAAACAAAAGTCTGTCAATACGTTTCTTGCTAAACTTAATCACTATACCTCTCTCTATCAGGAATATTTTATAAGGTGTAGTTTTTCTCAGGTTAAGTACCAGAAGAACAACAAGCTGATTTCACTAGCTGGGCCTTGGAACTTGGCCATGGATGATTTCCTGCAAAGGACTCTGTACATGAGCCCAGCTCTCTGTCCAAGGGCCCAAGTCTTCAAATCAAACAGCAGCTTAGTTAAAAGGGACATAGGGCTTAGACACAAGGAAGCTGTTCTGACTTTGCTTGTTCTGACAGTCATATTTACTAGTCTCCCTTAGAAAATTTAGATGTGCAGA
>NW_024349116.1:0-954 GCF_902729225.1 Pteropus medius | reverse complement strand
TAGAGCAAATTAAGTCTGAAACATCACTAGAGGTAAAAGTGACAAAGCTCAAGCTCTCCTACTTTGTGTATATCATGAGAAAGCAGAGCTCTTTGGAAAAGGCAGTACTGCTGGGAAAAATAGAAGGGGGAAAGAAAAGAGGAAGACCAAATATGAAATGGATTGATTCCATAAAAGAAGCCACAGGCATTGTGTCTACAGAAGCTGAGCAAGTATGTTGAGGATAGGACATTGTGGACATCACTCATTCATAGGGTCATCAGGAGTCGGAGTTGACTTAACTGCATGTAACACATAAAAGGTTATATCACTAATTAAATTTTTTCAAGATAAAGTCCCAAATTAACCCCTCCCTATTCCTAGTACTTACTATGACATTGACTTATTTACACTATATATTATACTCAAATCATGAGAAACCCTTCTTTAGATATAATGATACTGACTGGAAGCTTCAGCTGGAGAATAAGGGTCTCCATAAATATGAGAGAAATTTTGATTTAGCTGACAAGAAAGGAGAATTTCCAGATTTGGGGAAGGTATTAAATAATTGCAAAGCAAGACTGAAAATCTGGGGTGCAAAGGGAGGGTGTTGGGCACTGTGAAGAAAGAACTACCATTTCTAAGAGGAGAGGATTCTTGTTTTAAAAAGGCTGTCTGCATCACCTATACTTTAAAATAGGCATCTAATTTGGCTGAAGAAGGAAAATCCTATCTTGAAAAACAAATCTGAAAACTTATATTGGGAAATGGTGGGACAATGGGGTTCATTTTACAAGAATATACTTTTCTTGTATATACTTCAAGAATATACTTTTCTTGATGTGCAATAATGCTAACTAGAAATGCTAATTTCTAGTTAGCATTATTGCACATCAGTTTTGAAAAAAAAAATTAGCGCTGGAATGGAATGGAAGAAAACAAAAAAAGTTCAGATTAATACAACAAAACAAA
>NW_024349115.1:0-2491 GCF_902729225.1 Pteropus medius | reverse complement strand
CACACAATCACACACGCTTGCGGACACACGCACACACGTACACACACACACGCGCACTGCCCTTCCCTCTCACATGTGGGAAGTTGCTCCAGGGCCACTTTGCCCTGCATGTCCCTGAGGACGGGGCAGCGTTCTCTTCCCATCTTCCCCCAAACTCTTGGTTCCAAGTTCAGAGTTACGGTCACCGTCCGAGCTGCTGAAACGCGACGTCTGCTCGTGGGCCCTCTGTGGCGCGCGGCGCGGGGTCCGGCCCCGCTGACCGCGCCGCGCGCTCGCGCTGTTTTGCAGGAGCACGGGATACCTGTCCGCAGCGGCTACGCCGTGGCCCCGCACCACTCCGGCGTGTACCCCGTCCACCTCCCGCTGTACGCGGCCTGGCGGAAGGTCTGGGGCGTCCAGGTGACCAGCACGGAGGAGTACCCGCACCTGAAGCCCGCCCGGCACCGGAAGGGCTTCGTCCACGACAGCATCATGGTGAGCGGGGGCGCACGGGCCGCGGGGGCGTGCGGCGGGAGCGCAGGTGGCACCGCCGGTCCCTGCACGGGGCGTCGGGTCCCAGGGCCGTGGCGACGCCACTTAAGCCGGGGGTGGTCGTGGCACATCCCTGGCGAGCTCCAGGCTCTGGAAGTTGGTGTCCCGTAGCTCTTCCCTTGCGGTTTCGGGGGGCAGCTCTGCCTGTCAGCGTGTGCTTCTGGGGAGGTTTTCCATGCCTCTTCGTTTGGGTGGTTTCTTTGACAGTTTTCCCCGCAAAGCTGAGGGTTCCTAAAGTTAGGAAACACCTCCCAAGTCAGTACCCTATGGACAGACAGAATCTAGGAACAGCATCTGAGAGCCACGTGTCTCCGGTTTATTTTGGCGACCAGACACTTGAGAATCTCCTAGGAGACTATCCTTTCTCATCTTTCTTTTCCTGATATACGACAAGAACTGAGATAAATATTTTTCGTTCATATATATATATATATATATATATATATTTAAAAAATAATCTGATATAAGGACAATGTATCAGTTCCTTTATATGAAAGTAAAACCAAATGAATTTTAGATGAGAACTTATAGTTATTCATTAAAATGAAAAAAAAAATAGTATTCTTTACTGTGAGGTAACATAACACATCTTAAATTTCCATCCCCACTTCCGGCGGCTTCAGTCATGTGCCCATCACCAGTCTGCCTGGATCGTAGCAAGAGTTTACACTTTTCTCCTCTCTTTAAATATTTACATCTCCTCGATCCATTCCTCAGATTGCTATTAGAATTATTTACCCATATGTTTATCTAATCGCTATCTAAAACCAAAGAAAAAGCAGTAGCACTCAATATTTATTCCTCATCAAACTTTAATGTTCTGTTGCGAATTGGTACTAGAGACCCTAAAGAAACCTCGGATTTAAAGCGAGCTATTGCTGATGGAGATGGTGGCGTTGGTGTCCATGACAGTCCAGGTGGTGTAAAAACTTTCTTGTGTAATTCCAAATCACAGCAAAAGTACCCAGTTTTCCCATGGGTTACATGGCCATTTGACCTATTATGCAATAAAAACATTTCTTTTAACCAATATTGCATGCATGCCTTTACCTTGAATTTAACACAAACTATTATGAAAATTAAGCGAAGAATAAATAAAATTATAGCTACTCTGTGCAATCGGATGCATTTTTTCCATTGGATTATAAGTAGTTTATTATTCGATGTAAGTTCTTAGAATGAAATTACTTATTTGCTTTCTCTGTTGAACGTTCAGATTTACAACAGAATTAACCACAGAATGTGCCAGAAGCAATCTTTAGATGATTTGACTACTACTGTGATTAAAATTTCAATTCAGAGTGTAGTCAAAACAAAACAAGGTAAAGGTGGAGGGGGTGAGGAAAACTGATTGTCTGAACCCCGGAAGCTGAGAACCGTGTCATATAGCACTTCAGAGGGCAGGAGCGTGAGGGCCTAAGGCCGTGAAGAGTATAAGCTGGGAAACTCTCCGTATTTGAATTAAATTAACCCGAGAAGGCTTTTATTTTTTGCCCACCCTTTAACGTAACTCAGCTGGGGGGTGAGATTTATAGAACCGAGCGAAACTGCTTTAACCCCACATGTCAGGAAGAGGAACGAGAGGGTCCCAGCGCAGAGCGGCCCTGACGCGTCGCCGGAGGCGAAATGACGGCCCCGGAGCGGTCCTACCTGGCACGTCCTAGGAGGCCGGTTCTCTGGGAGGGACCGTGGTGCTGGGGAAACGGGCAGCGGGAGGAGAGGGAGACCGGGCAGGGGACGACCGGCCCCGCAGAGGGGCCGCAGGCGGGGTCTGCGGGAGCCGAGCAGGGTGCCGGGGACGGGCCGCAGTGACCTGTGCGCGTCCGCGGGTGGCTGGGAGTCGCAGCCAACTCTGCGGCACGTAAATCACACCCCTAGTTTGACATACAGCCCCCCTGATGTTCGCGTAACCCCACAGTGTCAATGGCCACGATGAGGCACTGGCTTCGGGAGGCCCAGC
>NW_024349114.1:0-4813 GCF_902729225.1 Pteropus medius | reverse complement strand
AGTGTAAAATTTAAGGTAATGGTTACAAATAGGGTTACGATAAGCTTCAGTTTCAGGTTTAGCTTCAGGATTAGGTTTAGTGTTACGGTTAGGTTTAGAATTTGGTTTAGGAGTAGCTTTAGTTTTAAGGTTATGATCATAGTTAGCGTTTGGATAAGGTTAGCTTTAAGTTAGCGGTAGAGTTAGGGTTTATTATACATTAGGGTTAGAGATAGGGATGAGGATATTGTTAGGGTTATGCTTAGTGTTAGATTTACTTTTAGAGTTATACTTATGGTTACAGTTACCTTTAGGGTAAGTGTTTAGGATAGGGTTATTGTTACATTAAACTTTAATATTAGGGTTACATTACAGTGTTCGGGTTAGAAATTTGGTTAGGATTGACTTTATTTTAATATTAGGGTTATTGTTAGGTTATGGTTATTGTTAGGTTATGGTTAGAATTAGCGTTAGGATTCACTTTAGTTTTATGTTTAGGATCAGTGTTATATTAGGGTTATTGTTAGGTTATGGTTAGAATTAGCGTTAGGGTTATTGTTAGGTTATTGTTAGGTTATGGTTTATGAAAGGTTATTAGGTTAATAAGGTTATATACAATTAGCTTAGACCACTTTTATTGTTGTACAGTTATTTCTTTGAAGTGGTTAGAATTAGCGTTAGGATTCTAATATTAGGGTTATTGTTAGGTTATGGTTAGAATTAGCGTTAGGATTCACTTTAGTTTTATGTTTAGGATCAGTGTTAGGCTTAGGATTAGGGTTAGATAGTGTTAGGGTTAGGATTTGGTTCAGTTTGTGGATAGAGTTAGGGTTAGGGTAAGTGTTAGGGTTAGGTTTAGGGTTAGAGATAGATTTAGAATTAAATTTAGGGTTAGGGTTATGTTTAAGTTAAAGGATTAGGGTCAAGGATATTGTACTTTAAAAATTATGTTTAGGGTTATTGTTAGGGTTAAGGTTAGAATTAAGGATAAGATGAACTTTAATTGAAAGGTTAGGAGCACAGTTAGGGATAGGGTTAGGTTTAGGGAATGGGTAGAGTTAGGGTTAGGCTTTATTGTTAGGGTTAGTGTTAGTATTAGGGTTAGGGTTAGGTTATGTTAGGGTTCAAGTTACGGTCAGGTTTAAGGTTAGGGTAAAATGTTACAGTTAGGATTAGTGTTAGTGTTATGGTTTGGGTGATGGTTAGGTTTAGGGTTAGGCTTAGGTTAGGTTTAGGTTTAGGGTTAGTTTTGGGTTAGGATTAGGGTTAGGTTTAGCCTTAGTGTTAGCTTTAGTGTTAGCCTTAATTTTAGGGTTAGGGTTAAGGTAAGCAGTTAAGGTTAGGATTATCATTAGTGTTTATTTGAGGAATATGTTTAGAATTAAAGTTAGGAATAACTTTAGTTTTAGAGTTAGGTTCAGGGTTATGGTTAGTGTTAGTGTTAGGGTTAGAATTAGGGTTAGGATTAGTTTTAGTTTTAGGGTTAGATTCAGGGTTAGTGTTAATGTTAGAGTTGAGGTTAAGATTAGGGTTAGTTTTAGATTTAAAGTTAGGGTTATAGTTAGGTTTAGCTTAAGGGGTCACGGTTCAGAATACCATTTATTTAAAATTTAGGGTTAGGATTATTGCTAGTTTTAGGGTTAGATTTGGGGTTAGGATTAGCTTTAGTTTCAGGGTAAGGATCAGGATTATGATTAGGGTTAGAGTTACGGTTAGGCTTTAGTGTTAGGTTAGGTTTAGGTTTAGTTTAGCGGTAGGTTTATGATTAGTTACGTTTAGGGTCAGGTTTACATTGCGATTAGGCTTAGGGTTAGAATTAGGATTAGGATTAGATTTAGTTTTAGGGTTAAGTTCAGGCTTAGGGTTAGGGATAAGATTTGGTCTCTTGTTATAATTAGGGTTAGGGTTATGTTTAGGGTTAGAGTTAGGGTTAGGGTTAGGGTTATGGTTAGGATGATGGTTAGTATTAAAGTTAGGGTTAGGGTTAGGTTTAGGGTAAGAAATTTGTGTTAGGTTTATTGTTAGTTTAAAATTTTGACTATGAGTTATTGTTAGGGTTAGGGTTAGAATTAGGTTTAGGATTAGCTTTAGTTTCGGTTTAGGATCGGGTTAAGGTTAGGGTTATGTTACTGTTAGGCTTTATTGTTACGGTTAGTGCTAGGGTTAGTCTTAGTGATAGGATAAAGATTTAGTGATCGGTTTAGAGTTTCTCTAGCCTTAGAGTTAAGGTGAGGATAAAAGGTTAGAGTTAGGGTTAGTTTTATGGTTAGGGATCGATTTAGGGTTAGGTTAGGGTTAGAGTTAGCGTTACGGTTAGGACAGTGTTATGTTTAGGCTTAGCTTTAGGTTTAGAGTTAGGTTGAAGTTAAGTGGTTAAGGTTAGTGTCATTGTTAGTGTAAAATTTAGGCTTAGCGTTAGAATTAGGGTTAGGATTAGCTTTATTTTAGTGTTAGGATCAGCGTTAGTGTTAGTGTTAGAATTAAGTTAAGGTTTAGGGTTAAGTTTAGGGTTTGGATTAGTTTTAGAGTAAAAGTTTCGTTTAGGATCAGCTTTAGGGTAAGGCGTCAATTTTAGGTTTATTTTTAGTGTAAAATTTAGGGTTTGTGTTAGTTTTTGGTTTAGTGTTAGGTTGGTTTAGTGTTAGTTTTCGGGTTAGAATTAGGGTTAGGATTAACTTATTTTTAGTGTTAAGATCAGTATTAGGGTTAATGTTAGGGTTAAGGTTAGGGTTAGGGTATGTTTTAGACTAAAATTACATTTAGGTTTAGGTTTAGGTTTAAGATAAGCGGTTAGGATTAATTTTATTGTTTGTTTAAAATGTAGTGTTAGGCTTACTGTTAGGTTTAGGGTTTAAGTTTAGGATTTGGCTTAGGGTTAGGTTTAGAATAAGAAGTTAGTTTTAGGGTTAGGATTAGTTTAAGGTTATGGTTAGATTTAAGATTAGGTTAGGGTTAAAGTTAGGGTTAGGGTTAGTGTAAGAATTTAGAGTTAGGATTAGTGTTATGATTAGAGTTAGGTTTATCGTTAGGGTTTGCGTTAAGTTTAGTTTAGGGGTAGGTTTACGGTTAGGGTAAGGTAAGTGGTTAGCTTTAGGTTTATTGCTGTAAAATTTAATATTAGGTTTAGGATTATCTTTAATTTTAGGTTAGGTTCAGAGGTAGCGTTAGTTATAGGGTTAGGGTTAGAATTAGGGTTAGTTTAGCTTTAGTTTTAGTGTTAGAATCAGGGTTAGGTTGAATGTTAGGGTTAGGGTTGGATTTAGGGAAAGAATTAGTGTTAGGTTTAGCGTTAGAGTAAGGGTTAGTTTTAAGGCAAGGGTTTACAGTTAAGATTAGTGTTAGTGTTCGTGTTAGGATTAGGTTTAGTATAGGGGTGCAGTTACCGTTAGGGTTTGGGTAAGGTTTACTTTATGGTTAGGTATAAGTTTAAGGTTAGGGTTAGGGTTTGGTTTAGGTTAGTGTTAGAGTTAGGGTTAGCGTTAGTGTTACGGTTAGACTTAGCTTTAGGATTAGTGTTTGGGTGAGTATAAGGGGTTAGGCTTAGTGTTATTGTTCCTGTAAAATTTAGGTTTAGGGTTAGAATTAGGGTTAGGATTGGCTTTAGTTTTAGTACTAGGATTATTCTTAGGGTTAGTGTTAGAGTTAAGTTTCGATTGAGTTTAGGGTTAGGTTTCATTTTATAGTAAAAGTTAGGGATAGAGTTAGGTTTACGTTAAGTTCAGGTTTAGTTTTACTGTCTTTGTAAAAATTAGGATTAGTGTTAGTGTTCATCTTAGAGTTCGGGTTAGTATTAACTTTAGTTTTAGTGTTAGGATACGTTTTAGGGTTAAATTTATGCCTAGGGTTAGGGTTACTGTAAGCTATAGGTTTACGGTTAAGGTTAGGTTTAGGATTACCATTAGTTTTGGGGTTAGGATGAGATTTATGGTTATTATTAAGGTTAAGGTTAAGGTTTGGGTCAGTTTTTGAGTTAAATTTAGGCTTAGGGTTTGGTTTAGGGTAAAAGGTTATGCTTAAGGTTATTGTTAGTGTAAAACTTAGGGTTAGGGTTAGTGTTAAATTCAGGGTTAACTTTAGATATAGGTTTAGGATCAGGGTTTGGGTTAGGGTTCAGATTAGGGTTAAGTTATCGTGTTAGGGATAGTGTAAGGGTTAAAGTAAGGGGGTAGGTTTAGGCTAAGGGTTAGGTTCTGGAATAGAGTTAGTGTCAGTGGTTAGAGTTAAGATTAGTGTTAGGGTTAGTGTTAGGGTAGGTTAGGGTTAAGGCTCGGGTTATGTTTACTGTAGGAGTCGGTTTAGGGTTAGGCTTAGGGTAAGTGGTTAGGGATTGGGTCATCATTGGTGTAAAATTTAAGGTTAGGGTTAGAATTAGGGGAGGATTAGCTTTAGTTTTAGGGTAAGATAAGTATTAGTGTGAGTGTTTGTGTTAGGGTTACAATTAGGGTTAGGTTTAGCTTTAATTTTAGGGTTAGAATCAGGGTTAGGGTTTATGTTAGGGTTAGGATTAGTGTTAGTGTTAGGGTTAGATTAATGTTAGCGTTACCGTAAGGTTTCGGGTTAGGTTTAGTTTAGGAAAAGGTTATGGTTATGGTTAGGGTTACCGTTTTAGGTTTAGGTAAGTGTTAGTGTACAATTTAGGTTTAGGGTTAAAATTAAGTTTAGGATTATCTTTAGGTTTAGGGTTAGGGTCAGAATTATGTTACTATTAGTGTTAAGTTAGATTAAAGTTAGTTTTAGACTTAAATTTAGGTTTAGGCTTAGTAGTAGTGTTAGGGTTAGAATTAGGGTTAGCATTAAGTTTAGTTTTAGGGTTAGAATCAGTGTTGGGTTAGGG
>NW_024349113.1:0-393 GCF_902729225.1 Pteropus medius | reverse complement strand
CCCGCAGATGACCGGGCATGGCCCACAGAGCCCCAAGGCCCAGGGAGGGCAGTGCATTTGCCGCAAGTGAGCCTTTTCTCGGAAGTCTGCGATTCTGGCTCAAAATGGACGTCACCAGAGAGCTTTTCGCCAAAGCTACCTATACATATGTATGCATATATATATTCATCTATATGCATACATATGTATATGGTGGATTTTCGAAGGAAACCTGCGTGGACCCCTGGTCTAGCACAGAAGACAGGCCGCTGCTAGCACCTCCACCTCCCCGCAGTGTGGACACCGGGCGTTCCAGAGCCGCAATTCAGCATGATCTCTTTTTATCCCGGAGGCCCCGGGGCTCCTTCCTCAGGCCTCGGCTCCTTCCCGCTTTCCGCAGTGGAAATCAGACTT
>NW_024349112.1:0-933 GCF_902729225.1 Pteropus medius | reverse complement strand
TTTGATTTGAATTGCATGTAGAACATCTAAGTGAATTCTAGTAGGCAACCAAAAATGCCTAGCAACCTAAGGTATTTAGGTTGCTAGCAAACTAGTATGCAAAAGCCATAAAGATCAAGTATTCGACACCTAATTGTGAAAGAGTATTTGTGACTGAGTTCATAGTTGATTCCCTACTCCTTAGCTTTCTGTTGCAAAGTATAAATAGGTCAAAATACATAACCGAGACCAAAAATATATATATTCTTTAGAAATCAGTGTATGTATTTGTCTGGTTAATAGTAAGATATTTGGAGTATGATTTTAAGGGATAGAAAGATTGAAAGGAGCTAGATGAAGACAATTATTTTGTCCTGTATATTAGAATTATATTCACTGACTGAGAAAAGTAAAGACTAATGTTGCAAGAGGAAAAAGATTGGTGAAAAAGGTCCTATAATGAAAGGAATTATGGACTCGAAAGCACAAATAAAATTTAAATTTTGACAAGGAGGCGGGACATTAGAAAAAAGTGAGAACAGATGTATAAATATCTTATAAAGAACAGAAAAATATTGCTAGAACACAGTTGTATGATACTGATATCCTGAGGAAAATATAAAGCAAGTACATAGTCAGGATTTTCCAGAGAAACAGAACCAGTAGGAGATACATAAAACTATAACAAGAGATTTATTTTAAGGAAACTCAGTTTTTGTTCTTAAGGCTTTCAACTTATTGAATGGGGCCCATCCACATCATCAAGGGTAATCTGCTTTAAAGTCAACTGATTATAGATGTTAACTACAATCTAGCAATATCTAGATTTGAGATATTGCTAGATTGTAGTTAACAATCTAGCAATATCTATTAAATAACTAAGTATTATAACCTTGTCAAATGGACACATAAAATTAACCATTATAGAAAGGATATATGCAAAGTTCAGGCTAA
>NW_024349111.1:0-579 GCF_902729225.1 Pteropus medius | reverse complement strand
TCTTTATCTAACCTACCTCACTGAATCTTTACAAAAGCTTCACGAGTTAAGTATTATCTCTGTTTTACAGATGACGAAAGGAGAGGCTAGAGAGATTAAGAAACCTGGGCCAAAGGTGGCCCAGTGTGGAAGTAGCATAAGCAGGTTTCAAACCCCAGCTCTCTGCCACCAAAGCTCCTCCACAGTGCTGTCTATGGGAGGAGGTGCAGGATCGGTCCCAGCTGGGCCTAGGGGCTGATTCACTACATCCTCCATCTGTAAAGTGGGAATATTTGGCTCCAAAAGGAATGCGTGACATTGACTTGGTGGTCCTCACCCCTCTCCAGCCCTTCGTGGGAAAGTTTATAAACAGAGTATTACCTGTTGGTCCCACTGCCTTGAGCCAGATCTCTTGCAATGCCAAATTCTTGGAATGGTTCAGTGACAAGTGTGTTATTAGGAGGAAATTTATGCTGTCTTATTCAGAATGAGTCACCAAATCTTTGTGCTAAGAAGCACAGGGGGAGGAGCCTTTTTCAGAGACAGGCTTAACTCAGGAACACTGGCCCCCAGCTGTCCTTGTCCTGGCTACCTCCCCAG
>NW_024349110.1:0-306 GCF_902729225.1 Pteropus medius | reverse complement strand
CCAGCGGGTGACGGCCGCCATGGACGCAGGGGCCAAAGCATCCCTGGGTACGCTGTCTGTGGGTGGCCCTGAACCCTGCAAGAGCATACAGAGACGAATGAGACGTAGTTTGTACCTCTAGGAGCTCAAAATGTCAGTGAGTGCTCCTGCAACTTCGGTACCCCTCTCTCCGCAGAAGACCGAGCATCGCCCACAGAGCCCCAAGGCCCAGGGAGGGCTGTGCATTTGCCGCAAGTGAGCCTTTTCTCGGAAGTCTGCGATTCTGGCTCAAAATGGACGTCACCAGAGAGCTTTTTGCCAAAGCTA
>NW_024349109.1:0-1109 GCF_902729225.1 Pteropus medius | reverse complement strand
CCGCCATTACCGGAAGCAGATGTCCCACATGTAGAATTTTTAATAATCATAATAGGAGAATTTTCTTAGGTGATACATGTAGTTAAAACCGAAGTCACTGAGTTCATTTACATCTTAAGTAAACTAATTAATCAAGAGAAACATATGTCTGTAATCTCTGTTTATATGTATCATTGGTATTTGGCACTAGATCTCAATAGCTCCAAGGCAGATCTAGACAAATTTGTTTTTAGTCATATCAGCTGCAAATAATAACTTAATTTCCTATTTTTGATTTTCTATATCCAGTTATTTCTCTTGTATAATTTCATTCATTAGTACTTCTGAAACAGTATTTATGCAATGTGATAATATTGAACAATCTCGTCCTTACCTGGACCCTAAAAAGAATGCTTCTACCTCTAGTTATGTGCTTAATTTTCATGATAAATACATTTTTTTTTGTATTAATGAAAGAAACAATGAGCCATCAGAACTTAGAGAAGCAGAACATAGGCATAATCCCGGAATCTTTATTCTAATGCTTAGTAGTAACATGATCTGGTGTATTAGTTTGTATTCTTGTGAGTGATGTTATTATGAATTCAGCCTAACCTAGTGATATGTTTTTTGTGAAATCATACTTGCAACTTTAATTAAATCATCTATGGCCAAAGAGGTATCATCTGGTACTAACAAAGGCATTATTTGCTTGTATTATTAGAGAGTTACGATCAGCATATCTGTGGTAGTCACACTTAGGAAAGATGATCATGATATATATGGAAGAATCTAACCTCTTACTGTGTCTCTCCTCTGTGCAGGTCTACATATGCACTACTTGTTCAAAAGAAGTTCCATATTTAGAATTCTATTGGAGCTTTTTGTGTCATTCATAACAATATAATATTTTTCCAGGCCATAGGATAAATTTCAAAAATCTTTAATTTTTCTTTCAACTTTTGTTATATTCATTACGTATAGGTTAATTTAGTAACAGTGCAAAACTGTGAGACATTTTTAGACTAGGACTTTTACCTAAATCTTTCACTTAATTTTATCTATGTTTGTACTCTATACTCTAAAATCGGGAATATCATATCATTTCTTAAATTTGTTACAGCTAATCT
>NW_024349108.1:0-1279 GCF_902729225.1 Pteropus medius | reverse complement strand
GGTTAGGTTTTGAGTAAGGGTTTACAGTTAGGGTTATTGTTAGTGTAAAATTTAGGATTAGATTTAGATTTAGGCTTAAGTTTAGCTTTAATTTTAGGGTAAGTATCTTGGTTAGGCATAGTGTTAGGGTTAGGGTTAGGGTTAATTTTACAGTTAAAGTTAGTGTTAGGGATAGGTTTTGGGTAAGAGGTTAGAGTTAGGGTAGTGTTATTGTGAATTTTAGGGTTACGTTAGTTTTAGGGTTAGAGTTAGATTTAATTTAGGGTTAAGGTTAGGGTTAGGGTTAGTATTAGACTTACGGTTAGCATTAGTTTCAGGGTAAGATATAGGGTAAGTGGTTAGGCTTAGGGTTACTGTTAATTTAAAATTTAGGGTTAGGATTATTGTTAGAGATAGAGTTTGAATTTGGGTTCGTATTAGCATTAGATTCAGTATTAGGATCAAGTTTAGAGTTAGGGTAAATATTAGGGTTAGGCTTTAGTTTTGGGGTCAATGATAGGTTTAGGGTTAGGGTTATTAGTGTAAAATTTAGGGTTAGGTTTAGAATTAGTGTTAGCTTTAGCTTTAGTTTTAGGGTGAGGTTCCGGGTTAAGGTTAGTTTTAAGGTTAGGGTTAAAGTTAGGGTTAGAGTTCAGGTTAGGATTAGGGTTTCTTTTAGATTTAAATTTGGTTTAGTGTTAGGTTTAAGGTAGGTAGTAGGGTTAAATTTAGTGTTAGGATAAAACTAAGGGTTAGGGTTAGAATTTGAGTTAGGATTATCTTTAGTTTTAGAGTTAGGATCAGGGTTAGAGTTAGTATTACTGTTAGGATTAGAAATATGGTTAGGGTTAGAATTAGTTTGACAGTTAAGAATAAGGTTAGATTTAGGGTTAGGGTAAAATTTAGGTTTGGGTTAGGGTTACGGTTAGAGGTAGTGTTACGGTTAGGGTAATAGCTTAGGTATAAGATTACTTTTATGCATATGGTTAGGATTAGGATTAAGTTAGGGTTAGGGTAGGGTTAGGGTTAGGTTTGGAATTATGGTTATCATTAACTTTAAGGGTTACGATCAGTGTTAGGGTTAATGTTAGTTTAGTGTTAGCGTTAGTTTTAGATTAAAATTAGTGTCATGGTTAGGTTTATTATAAGGGATTACGGTGAGGGTTATTTATCAGTTGATAGTTTAGGGTTAGGTTTAGTGTTAGTTTTAGGTTTAGCATCAAGGTTATGATAGTGATAGGGTTAGGTTTAGAGTTATAGTTAGTTGTAGAGTTAAAGTTAGGGTTATGGTTAGGGATAG
>NW_024349107.1:0-5181 GCF_902729225.1 Pteropus medius | reverse complement strand
CACAGAGCTTCAAGGCCCCGGGAGGGCAGTGCATTTGCCGCAAGTGGGCCTTTTCTCGGAAGTCTGCGATTCTGGCTCAAAATGGACGTCACCAGAGAGCTTTTCGCCAAAGCTACCATATACATATATATGCATATATATATTCATCTATATGCATATATATGCATATGGTGGATTTTCGAAGGAAACCTGCGTGTACCCCTGGTCTACCACAGAAGACAGGCCGCTCCTAGCACCTCCACCTCCCCGCAGTGTGGACACCGGGCGTTCCAGAGCCACAATTCAGCATGATCTCTTTTCATCCAGAGGCCCCGGGGCTCCTTCCTAAGGCCTCGGCTCCTTCCCGCTTTCCGCAGTGGAAATCAGACTTCAGGACGGAAGCAGACACCTCCCTCGCCCTCACCTTTCTGCCTGGGATGGTCGTCATGGTCCCCGTGGACGCATTCAAAATGAAGAAATGAAAGGCTCAGAGAGCTGATCGCAAAGCTCCTAAGGCATGGAGGCCGAATTCAGACCCACAGCTGTCTGCGGTGTCTCCCAGCTGACCTCTTTCCAGCGGGTGACGGCCCCCATGGACGGAGGGGCCAAAGCATCCCTGGCTACGCTGTCTGTGGGTGGCCGTGAACCCTGCAAGAGGATACAGAGACGAATGAGACGTAGTTGTACCTCTAGAGCCTGGGGGGCACAGTGAGTGCTCCTCCAACTGGCCCCAGCCTCCTCGAGAGAGACTCCAGACGCTTCATAGAGCCCCAAGGCCCCTGGAGGGCTGTGCATTTGCCGCAAGTGAGCCTTTTCTCGGAAGTCTGCGATTCTGGCTCAAAATGGTCGTCACCAGAGATCTTTTTGCCAAAGCTACCATATACATATATATGCATATATATGTTCATCTATATGCATATATATGTATATGGTGGATTTTCGAAGGAAACCTGCGTGGACCCCTGGTCTACCACAGAAGACAGGCCGCTCCTAGCACCTCCACCTCCCCGCAGTGGGGACACCGGGCGCTCCAGAGCCACAATTCCGCATGATCTCTTTTCATCCCAGAGGCCCCGGGGCTCCTTCCTAAGGCCTCGGCTCCTTCCCGCTTTCCGCAGTGGAAATCAGACTTCAGGACGGAAGCAGACACCTCCCTCTCCCTCACCTTTCAGCCTGGGATGGTCGTAATGGTCCCCGTGGACGCATTCAAAATGAAGAAATGAAAGGCTCAAAGAGTTGATCGCAAAGCTCCTAAGGCACGGAGGCCGAATTCAGACCCACAGCTGTCTGCAGTGTCTCCCAACTGAACTCTTTCCAGCGGGTGACGGCCGCCATGGACGCAGGGGCCAAAGCATCCCTGGGTACGCTGTCTGTGGGTGGCCCTGAACCCTGTAAGAGCATACAGAGACGAATGAGACGTAGTTTGTACCTCTAGGAGCTCAAAGTGTCAGTGAGTGTTCCTCCAACTTCGGTACCCCAGTATCCGCAGATGACCGAGCATCGCCCACAGAGCCCCAAGGCCCCGGGAGGGCTGTGCATTTGCCGCAAGTGAGCCTTTTCTCGGAAGTCTGCGATTCTGGCTCAAAATGGACGTCACCAGAGAGCTTTTGCCAAAGCTACCATATACATATATATGCATATAGAGAAAGTTCATCCCAATGCTATACATAAGAGGAAAGGTGGATTTTCAAGGAAAACCCAAGGTGTGGACCCCTTGTCTAATGCCACAGAAGACAGGCCGCCCTAGCACCTCCACGCCCCCTCAAGCAGTGGGGAGTCCCTGGGCGTTCCAGAGCCACAATTCAGCATGATCTTTTCATCCAGAGGCCTCCCAAATTTCCTGAAGGCTCCTCGGCTTTTCCCGGCTTTCCGCAGTGGAAATTGTAGACTTGCATCTGAAGATTACCTCCCCTCCCTCACCTTCTGCCTGGGCTGGTCGTGTAATTTTCCCAGGACGCATTCAAAGGAAGAAAATGAAAGGCTCAAAGAGTTGATCGCAAAGCTCCAAGGCGTTACTGGAGGCCAATTTAGACCCACAGCTGTCTCTCATGTGTGTCTCCTAACTGAACTCTTTTTCCAGCGGGAAGACGGCTTCACATGGACGGAGGGGCCAAAGCATCCCTGGTACGCTTGTCTGGGGTGGCCCCTGAAACTTGCAAAGAGTATAGAGAGACGAATGAGACGTAGTTTGTTCCTCTCTGGGGAGCTTCCAAAAGGTGAGTGCTCCTCCACTGGGCACCCCAGTCTCCAGAAGACCCAGCATTCACTCCATATGGAGCCTCAAGGTCTCCGGAGGGCTGCGCATTTGCCGTGCGCAAGTGAGCCTTTTTCTGAAGTCTCATTCTGCTCAAACGGGATGTCACCAGGAGGAGCTTTTGTCAAAGCTGTTTGTAAAGAGCATATATATGTATATGCATATATATAACTATCAAATGGCTATATATGGCAGCAGGATTGGCTGAAACCTGCGTGGACCCCTGCTCTACCACAGGAGACAGGCCGCTCCTCGCACCTCCACCTCCCCGCAGTGTGGACACCGCGCGTTCCAGAGCCACAATTCAGCATGATCTCTTTTCATCCCAGAGGCCCCGGGGCTCCTTCCTAAGGCCTCGGCTCCTTCCCGCTTTCCGCAGTGGAAATCAGACTTCAGGACGGAAGCAGACACTTCCCTCTCCCTCCCCTTTCTGCCTGGGATGGTCGTAATGGTCCCCGTGGACGCATTCAAAATGAAGAAATGAAAGGCTCAAAGAGCTGATCGCAAAGCTCCTAAGGCACGGAGGCCGAATTCAGACCCACAGCTGTCTGCAGTGTCTCCCAACTGAACTCTTTCCAGCGGGTGAAGGCCACCATGGACGCAGGGGCCAAAGCATCCCTGGGTACGCTGTCTGTGGGTGGCCCTGAACCCTGCAAGAGCATACACAGACGAAAGAGACGTAGTTTGTACCTCTAGGAACTCAAAGTGTCAGTGAGTGCTCCTCCAACTTCGGTACCCCAGTCTCCGCAGAAGACCGAGCATCGCCCACAGAGCCCCAAGGCCCCGGGAGGGCTGAGCATTTACCGCAAGTGAGCCTTTTCTCGGAAGTCTGCGATTCTGGCTCAAATGGACGTCACCAGAGAGCTTTTTGCCAAAGCTACCATATACATATATATGCATATATATGTTCATTTATATGCATATATATGTATAGGGTGGATTTTCGAAGGAAACCTGCGTGGACCCCTGGTCTACCACAGAAGACAGGCCGCTCCTAGCACCTCCACCTCCCCGCAGTGGGGACACCGGGCGTTCCAGAGCCACAATTCAGCATGATCTCTTTTCATCCCAGAGGCCCTGGGGCTCCTTCCTAAGGCCTCGGCTCCTTCCCGCTTTCCGCAGTGGAAATCAGACTTCAGGACGGAAGCAGACACCTCCCTCTCCCTCACCTTTCTGCCTGGGGTGGGCGTAATGGTCCCCGTGGACGCATTCAAAATGAAGAAATGAAAGGCTCAAAGAGCTGATCTCAAAGCTCCTAAGGCACGGAGGCTGAATTCAGACACACAGCTGTCTGCAGTGTCTCCCAACTGAACTCTTTCCAGCGGGTGACGGCCGCCATGGACAGAGGGGCCAAAGCATCCCTGGGTACGCTGTCTGTGGGTGGCCCTGAACCCTGCAAGAGCATACAGAGACGAATGAGACGGAGTTTGGACCTCTAGGAGCTCAAAGTGTCAGTGAGTGCTCCTCTAACTGGGTACCCCAGTCTACGCAGAAGACCGAGCATGGCCCACGGAGCCCCAAGGCCCCGGGAGGGCTGTGCATTTGCCGCAAGTGAGCCTTTTCTCGGAAGTCTGCGATTCTGGCTCAAAATGGACGTCACCAGAGAGCTTTTTGCCAAAGCTACCATATACATATATATGCATATATGTGTTCATCTATATGCATATATATGTATATGGTGGATTTTCGAAGGAAACCTGCCTGGACCCCTGCTCTACCACAGGAGACAGGCCGCTCCTCGCACCTCCACCTCCCCGCAGTGTGGACACCAAGCGTTCCAGAGCCACAATTCAGCATGATCTCTTTTCATCCCAGAGGCCCCGGGGCTCCTTCCTAAGGCCTTGGCTCCTTCCCGCTTTCCGCAGTGGAAATCAGACTTCAGGACGGAAGCAGACACCTCCCTCTCCCTCACCTTTCTGCCTGGGATGGTCGTAATGGTCCCCGTGGACGCATTCAAAATGAAGAAATGAAAGGCTCGAAGAGCTGATCGCAAAGCTCCTAAGGCACGGAGGCCGAATTCAGACCCACAGCTGTCTGCAGTGTCTCCCTACTGAACTCTTTCCAGCGGGTGACGGCCGCCATGGACGCAGGGGCCAAAGCATCCCTGGGTACGCTGTCTGTGGGTGGCCCTGAACCCTGCAAGAGCATACACAGACGAATGAGACGTAGTTTGTACCTCTAGGAGCTCAAAGTGTCAGTGAGTGCTCCTCCAACTTCGGTACCCCAGTACCCGCAGATGACCGAGCATCGCCCACAGAGCCCCAAGGCCCCTGGAGGGCTGTGCATTTGCCGCAAGTGAGCCTTTTCTCGGAAGTCTGCGATTCTGGCTCAAATTGGACGTCACCAGAGAGCTTTTCGCCAAAGCTACCATATACATATATATGCATATATATATTCATCTATATGCATATATATGTATATGGTAGATTTTCGAAGGAAACCTGCGTGGACCCCTGGTCTACCACAGAAGACAGGCCGCTCCTAGCACCTCCACCTCCCCGCAGTGTGGACACCGGGCGTTCCAGAGCCACAATTCAGCATGATCTCTTTTCATCCCAGAGGCCCCGGGGCTCCTTCCCAAGGCCTCGGCTCCTTCCCGCTTTCCGCAGTGGAAATCAGACTTCAGGACGGAAGCAGACACCTCCCTCGCCCTCACCTTTCTGCCTGGGATGGTCGTGATGGTCCCCGTGGACGCATTCAAAATGAAGAAATGAAAGGCTCAAAGAGCTGATCGCAAAGCTCCTGAGGCAAGGAGGCCGAATTCAGACCCACAGCTGTCTGCAGTGTCTCCCAACTGAACTCTTTTCAGCGGGTGACGGCCGCCATAGACGCAGGGGCCAAAGCATCCCTGGGTACGCTGTCTGTGGGTGGCCCTGAACCCTGCAAGAGCATACAGAGATGAATGAGACGTAGTTTGTACCTCTAGGAGCTCAAAGTGTCAGTGAGTG
>NW_024349106.1:0-415 GCF_902729225.1 Pteropus medius | reverse complement strand
TTTTTTTTCAGGTTTGTAATTTTTTTACAATAAATATAATTTGGAGAAAGGAATGAGAAGGAGACATACTTGCTACTTATAGAAAATCTGAATATTCTTTAAATCCTGGCTTAAATGCTATGTGTGTGCACGTGTGTGTGTGTGTGTGTGTGTCTGTGTGTGTGAAATCTTATTACTTACCCCATTGTGAACTGTTCCTCTCTGAGTTACTATAACACTTTCTGGTTATCCACTGAATTCGCAATTATCAATAAATTTCTGCTCTAAATAAATATCCATTAATTTGATTAATTAACGGACATAAGTTTGAAGTTCAAGCAATCAGTCTCTAACAGATTTTGTGAGAGCTGATAATAAGATGACAAGGGCAGCAGCCATTTATCCCATGCTCATTGTGTGCCTGGCATAGGGCTAA